>NC_141551.1:50530000-50720000 GCF_021556685.1 Rattus norvegicus
GGGCCTGTTAAAGAAGCTTTCATTTTTCAACCAAACAATATCACAAGCACTAAATACATTACTGTTGAAAAACTGACAGAGCAGTGACAATATATGTCACTTAGACAACATCTCTGTGCAAGAAACACTTATAAGCAACCGCAATTTGGTGTATCTCAGTTTGGTGCCACCACCACCACCGCCAACAACAACAACAACAACAACAACTCAGGAATTTGGGGCTCAAGAGATAAGTGATTAAGAGTACTTGCTGCTCCTACAAATGACCCAGCTTCACTACTCATGCCCACATGACAGCTTCTGTCAGACTAAACGTCTTTTTCCAGGGCATCTGAAATCTTGTTCTAGTTTCCCTGGGCATCAGGCATGCATCTGGTGCACATACATGCATGCAGGCAAAGAACACTCAGACATTTAAAGTTAAATCTTTAAAAAAAAAAATCAGGAGTGCTTTGCTTTGGTTTGCAATTTATAGACCCCGGTGAATAAGTCAATGAGCTACAGCTGACAGCAACTACTCAAGGAACATGGAGTGCTAAAAAGTTCGTAGAATTTGATTCTTTTCAGTCCAGTAACCAGAAGCATTTGATCTTTTATTACTGAATATGGTTGCTGTAAAAAGAATTGAAATGTCCTAAGTATTCAGGGTTGAATGACCACCAGTGCTTTCTATTTTCCCTGTTCAAACAGCCTTAACTTTATGTTGTGTATAATAATCTCTTAGCACGTTCAGGTTTTATAAAGAAAACGCGTATTTTTTTTCCCTTACTGTGTGAAAATGGTCCTTTTAAAGTGCCTATTTCAACAGAATGAACTTCTCTTCACATCATAGCTCTTTTTTATTAACAATTTTTTTAAGATTGGTCTTCTGTTTTGCATAGGTTAAATAAGTCAGACAAAAGTAACACAGAGGAATTTATTATTATTATTGTTATTATTATTATTATTATTATTATTATTAAGAACAGAAAATGTGGTTTTCTTCCAAACTCTGACTCTCATTGACAGATGTCCTGAAACCAGATTCTGTGGGCTCCCCAGAGCACCCTTGGGATCAGTGCTTAGCCATGCCTTAGAAACAGTCCCACTGGGTTAGAACAGCAACTCCATAATTCAGCAGGATGAGTCCACCCCATCCCCGTAATTAGCACAGTGTGGAGGTTAAATTGCAGTGTCTCCTCCTACTTCCTATCATTAGATTACTTCAGGACATTTCCTTAGACTATCACAGAATCAAGGGCACCGAGTTATAAAAACAAAACTCCCTCAGAAGTAAGAGAGACTGTTCTAGGGGGAAAGCAGTCTGGGTCAGGACGCCATTGATTTACACTCAGGAAAAATTAGTTCCAGTTTTATTTTCAAATATCTTGGAATCTGTTCCTTTGAGGGGAAAAAAGTTGCTTTATGGAGAGCAAATTAATGCTTTGAAAAATTACTTCCATTTGCTATGTCGTGGTTAACTGGGAAAATACATTTAGTTACCAGTGAGTCCCAGTAAAATGTGTGTCGTCAATGTCTTTGGCTATAAAGAGAAAAGTAGAGACAGAGGTGTGACTGCTGTTGTACTGAGCCAGATGGGTCTTGAAGTTCATAGTGGGAAATAATATTTATTTGATTTTTAAAAAAATTTGATGGAAGTGTCTCGAAGAAGGTGGGAATTAGAGAAATATAGAGCAGAGAATCTGCTTTTCCTCTCCTGCCCCAGAGAAACTGATCCCACGATGGCTAATCTTTCACTAGGAAACTCTTCCCTGACTAGGTAACTGGGCAACATGTTTATAATGTCTTAGCTACCAGAGTTGATCCAACAGACTAATTTCCACAGTGAACTTGAGACCTGGAAAAGGCTTAACCTAAGTATAGATCTGCCCATGAGTCTCTCGGGTAGTGGTTTCCCCTTGCCTCTGAGACTTTATTACCCTACATGGATTTTAGGAGAGGCACAGTGAGAACCAGTGCCTTAGCCCAGTATACCTGAGAGGGAGACAAAAGGGCATTCTTAACAGTGACAGGAATAATATGGCAAGCCTGGATTTGGAGAAAATTGTATATGAAAGGCTGACCACTATGAGATCATTTATCTTGTGTTAGTAGGAAATGAATGGCTTACTTTACATGATCTTTTCAAAATCTCTCCCCCAGATCAAGATTGATCCCAGAGACCCTAACATGCTTGGCAAGTGCTCCTGCACTGGGATATGTCACCAGCCTCTTAAGAATGAATCTGAAGTCCAGGTTACAACGCAACCTGGTATCCATTCTCTGAGGGGAGTGGAGGTGTGGATCTTTAGGGATAAGACTCTTTCTTTCTGTCCTTCTCTAACCATTTTAGTCACCGTTCAGTTGCTGTCATGTAAACACCATGACTGAGCCTTCAAGTGGGGGTATGCACACTTTTCATGTAAGTAGCTCTAACCTTAGTTTCAGAAGGTTAGTCATCATGAGCATGACAGAAGGCATGGCCCTGGAGAAGTAACTAAGAGCTAAGAACCCAAACCCCAGACAGGAGATAGTAAGAAAGTGCGACAAGGTGTGGCCTGGGCTTCTGATCCCTCCAAGCTTACTCCCAGTGACATATCTCCTTCAACAAGGATACAAGTCTCATTCCTTCTCAGTCTACTGACTGAGACATTCAAGCTCATGAGCTCATAGGGGCCATTCTCATCCCAGTCACCACAGTAACACTTTAGACTGACAGATGGACAGACAGACTCAGGGACCCATTCCCATACATGTATGCGTATAAAAGCTGAACTACCAAAAGAGCTAAAGTTACCTTTTGGGGGTGTTTTAGTTTGTAGGTGACAGTGATAAGTTAAATTACATGTTAGTCCAATACTTTATGGAAGGCAAGAAGACTGTGTACTAACTGTATTATGAAACTACCTAATGGTAGAATAAAGCCTTGGGGTTTTGTTTTGTTTTGTTTTGTTTTTTAAACTTCATATTCTTCACTTTTATGGTCTTCCAACTACCCACTTTCTCAAGCGATAAATACTAAGATGGTTTCAAATCCATAATGGTCAGAGCCAACCTCTTTATTTGGGCAAGAAACCATTTCCTTACACTGCATTTCAAGGAAGTCCAGTGAAGCTCTGGCTCGTTTGGGAGTGTCTGGGGAGATGTGTGAATATGAACAGGGCATCTCTGATTCAATCCTGGCATCTCTGGCATCTATTTAGATGCCGCACACAAACAGAGTCTGTCTTGCCCCATGCAGCCCCTCTATGGCTCTAGGAATATGCGACAGCCCTTGTGTTTAATATGCAGGCTTAGTAGAAGAACAGATTCGATGCAGTTCAACTTTCATAACCTCCAGTTTACTGCTGAACACTGTGACTTTTTAGAGCTGACAAGGAAATCAGATTGGACGGCTCAGGGCATACAGCTTCACAATGTGTATAATCCTGGCTTTGCAACTGAGGAAAATCAATGAGGGGAGCATTGATCTCCTTGCAAACTCAGTTAGCTCAGAATCTCTCTGCCAGGGATTTGGGTATTCAAGTCACTCAGTGGCACAACATGTTTTCAAACCCAGCTCTTATGGGGTAGCGGCGTTCTAGACTCACCTCTCTCCTCTTACACAGGCATAACCGTGTCCTCTGGATAGAAATAGGACTCAGCACACCCACAGCTCAGTCTCTGTTTGCTCAAGGCAAAGTGAAATAGCCTGCATATCAGTGACATTGCACTGTGTCACCCAGTGCAGAATAATGGGAGTATGAGTCACTTCAGGAAAATATTTCCTTCAGCTAGATGGATTGGATCTGGGTTCTTTGGCCAATTTGTTCTTGATTTTATTCTTTCATCAAGGAAGCAAATGTGATCAAGAAATTACCTGAAAGCCCCGCAACAGACAAACACTTCAGTGCAGATACACACCGAAATGAAAAATATCACATAGCCAAATATAGTGTGTATAAAAATATGTATTTCAATATTTCATGCTTGTTAGTGGAAATATTTTTACAACATGTCTCCCAAGTGCAGAAAATAAATCAAGCCTTTAAAAAGAGACTGCAGATGATTCATTTAGTGCTGTCATAATATGGTGTTTTCTTTAATGAAAATTTATATCATTTTTCCTGGACTCGGTGGAATAAATTTATACTGAAAGGTGGGGGAGAGTGATAAGTTCAGAATGAAACACAACCAACATTTGACAAGCCAGGAATGGACTGACACCTCTGTTTTTCTAGGAGCCTCCATGTTCAAGCTGTCGTTAATGATGTAGATATAGAACTGGTGGCCTTTGGCAGAGACACAGCACTTTCAGATGAGCCTCACAGACACCACAGCCACAAGGAGCCACATCCAGATAACTGGGACAGAAGCAAGCTCAGCCATGAGCGGCATCAGGAGGAGGGAACTGGAGCTAACAACTGGCTAAGTGATATAGTTGCTGCTTGTCAAGCGTGAAGGTATTAGGGAGGACCCCAGAACCCATTCAAAAAGCCTAAGGTAACAGCCGACTTCTGTAACTCTAGTGGGGGTGGGAGGTGGCAGTGGAGGTAGGAGAATTCTAGACATTCTTTGGCTGGTCATCCTGGTCAAGTCTATGAACTTCTAGATCATTGAGAGCTAGTCTCAATAAATAAAGGTGGAGAGGCTGGAGATTTGGCCGGGTAGTTAAGAGCATGAACCCAGAGGAGTTGGGTTCAATTCCTAGCACCTACATTAGTTGGGGCACAATCACTTGTAACTCTGGCTCCAGGGAAGTCTGACTTTTGCAATCATCCACTTGAACATGCCCTCGAACAGATCACTCACCCCCATATAAACACGCTCGTGTGTACACACACACACACACACACACACACACACACACACATACTTAAAAATAATAAAAAGAAAATAAAATAAGATAGAAACATGCTAAGGAACTTTGGATCTCCATACTCTTCTGCATACATACATAAACACCACACACACACACACACACACACACACACACACACACACACACATGCACATATCACACATACCAACCCCCACACACACATCATGCACACAGATATATACACAGACACATATATCATACATATAGATACACAATGAATGTATAGCTCTACATATATGTATGTAGTGTTTGTGTGATTTACAGTCCTAGAATATGAAGCAACAGCCCATAATAAACGAAGAATGAGAACACTAGTTAGGACTAGAAAGACGATAGACCTCATGGCACAGGCCGGTAAACTTGGGAGACTAAGGCAGGAAAATCACAAGTTCAAGGTCTGCCTGGGCCACTGTGTGAGATACCAGCCAGGATGATTTCAGGAGAGCCTGTCTCAAAATAAAAAGTAAAACTAGGGCTGAGGTATAGCTCAGTATTCAAGTGCTCTGTTAGTACGCTCAGCCCCTAAAATTATAATTGTGGGGAGATGTCGCGCCCACCTCGTCCGGCAAGGAAGACGCAACATGGTCGAATTCTTCTCAACATCCTTTATTGCAGGACCACCTCATTGCTGATACGGGGACCTCGAGCGGTAAAAAAAAGCGCTCTCCTTATATACTCAGCAGACTGAGGCTATGCTAATTGTCCTTCAGGGATTGGCGGAGCATGAATCCCTCATTAGCATATTAACATGAAGATCAGCCTAAATCTCAAGGATAAAGGCTGAGGAAGCAAAAGGCAGAAGTAAATTGACCACTGCCCAGGTGTGGCCCAGGTGTGGCCCAGGTGTGGCCCAGGTGTGGCCCAGGTGTGGCCCAGGTGTGGCCCAGGTGTGGCCCAGGTGTGGCCCAGGTGTGGCCCAGGTGTGGCCCAGGTGTGGCCCAGGTGTGGCCCAGGTGTGGCGGTTCCACATGCATCAGCCGGGCTCAGCAGAGGACATGCAGTGTTACTACTTGGTCTTTTCTTCCTGTGCTGTCAATACATGGGAGAGGCCTCCGTCCATCAATCCCATGACTTTATGGCAGTAATCTTAATTGTATCCAATATGGTTCCCTACTGGGAGAGGGTGGGTTTTTAATGGGTTTGAAGTGAAGAGCTATGTCAAAGTATGATGTTTGACTTTTCAAAAAATCTACTTTGGAACACCAAATAAAATCTTAAATTATTTAGTGTTCTATCACCCAAGGTTCAAGAGGAAGAAAAGAAGTCCAGTAATTTGAACATGGAACATTAATTATCAAGTATCCCTAATTATGGAAGGAGCAGGACTTATATGTGTGGGCAGGCAGAACAAAAGAATATTCTAAGGAAGTGTGTGTGGTGGTGCACACTGGGAATCTTAGCATTTAGGAATGGGAAAGCCAGCGAAGAATGCTTATGAGTTTAAGGACAGCCTTGGCTATGAGACCCTGTGACCCTGTTTGTTTTTTTTTTTTTTTTATCAAATCATTCTCTCTTTAAGAAGTAGCGATTCCATGCATAAAAGGCTGGATATGTGGTTCAGTAGCAAATCCCTTGCTGACCATGCATTTGGCCCTCAGTTTGATCCCAGAACCATGTTTAAAAAAAGGAAAGAAGAAAGAAAGGAAGGAAGGAAGGAAGGAAGGAAGGAAGGAAGAAAGAAAGAAAGAAAGAAAGAAAGAAAGAAAGAAAGAAAGAAAGGAAGAAAGACATGCCTGATTGTCACTGCCCCCAAGAAGAGTTGAGAAAGTAAGATTTCTGGCAAGGCATGGCCTTAGTGGCTGATGGAACTTGCTAGGAATCTATTCTATACTAAGCTGCCTCATTGGGGATTCTTGTATGCAAAATCTCCAGAGGTGAGTTCTGGGAAGCTGCCACAGGAGACTCGCCTGGAGAATCTGTCATCCTAAGGGCTGGAGAAGGTGCTTTTGCTGTAGTCGATAAAGACTGGAGAAAACAGAATACTCAAAAGCAGCAAGAACTCCTGAACTAAGACCCAGAGCCATTCTCCTGCTGTGTACCCAGTGCCTTCTCCAAAGTTAGTCACCATTTTTTTTTTTTTATTTAAGAAGAGGGAAAATAAAGGGCTCAGATCCATTATCAATGAGCAAGCAAAAAAGCTGAGGTTGAAAAGTGAGTTCCTTAGCTGACTCAAGGATAGATTTAGAAACCATTACAACTCTTGTGTTGAGACTTTGAACGATTGAGTTATGCTTTGTGTTCATACACATGCATACTCTCGTGTGTGCAGTCATGTGTGTGTGGTGTGTTTGTACGGTGTGTGTGTGTGTGTGTTATCTGTGGTGTGTGTGTGTGTGGTGTGTGTTTGAATGTGTTTGGTGTTATCTGTGGTGTGTGTGTGCATGTGTATGTGTGTGTGGTGTGTTTGTATGGTGTGTGTGTATGTTATCTGTGGTGTGTGTGTGTGTATGTGTGTGTGTGTGGTGTGTTTGAATGTGTTTGGTGTTATCTGTGGTGTGTGTGTGTATGTGTATGTGTGTGTGGTGTGTTTGTATGGTGTGTGTGTGTGTTGTGTTTGTATGGTGTGTGTTATCTGTGGGGTGTGTGTGTGTGTGCATGTGTGTGTGTGTGTGTGTGTTGGGGTGCATTTTAATTTCTGTAAAATCTTTGTGAGAAACTACTTAGAATCACACATGTGATTTTAAATGTCTACATCAGCCCAAGATTGTAATATGCCTGCTATGCTGAGCTTCTTTGGGAGGTTGAGTCAAGATGGTCACCATCAAGGGAAGCCTGGGTTACATAGTGAGTCCCTGTGTTAAATCAGAACCACAAAACAGTTGTCATAAAACATTTCTCAGAATATATGACTCTATTCTGCCATACCCAGAGGGAAAACTCTTGGCATCGTAGAATTCAGTTATAAACAGTGGGTAACTGTTATTAGCTTCCAGAATACTTAGGTTCAAATTCTAAGCCAGCCCCATGCTGTGAAATCCTGGGCAGTTCATCTCCCACCTAGACCTTCACTTGGGTCTTCTACTTCACAAGTCCATTGTGCAAACTAAATCGCTAACATGGTAAAACATTTCGAACCCTTTCATGGAATGTGCTAAGAGCTGGGATGTTAGCTATTAATGGTCTTTGAATTGTCATTTGCACACTTTATTATAAACACATAATTACTACTTTTCAAAGGACATGCTTTCTTTCAGTGTAAGGAAAACAGAGCACACAAAGAAACAATTACAGAATAAAACCTTTTTTCCCCCTCAAGACCTTTCCTTTTGCTGCTTCCTGCCTCCCAGTCTGCATTGCTGTTTTCTGGGATGCTCTGCCCAGAAGGTACCCTCTCAGAGGCCTTTTTTGGCCCCTCTGTTTAAGGCTAATGGTGACTTTTGTTGTGTAACTATGGACTTATCTTTTCTTCTCTTGTCCTAAACACATTCTGAAGCTCTTATTTATCTTTGGATTTGTTCTCTGTCTCCTCCACCATAACATAAACTGTATTTCTCATCCGAGTTTCTGGTGTCTGAAAACATGGCACATTGAAGACAGCTGGTTGTGTTTGAATGGCTCAAGGGCAAAGTAGTGTAGCGCACTATGTTGAGGACAGCGGAGGGTGCACAAAAGTGTGGTGCTGTGAACACAGGAAATGGCATAAATAGAAGACCTTGGAATGGAGAGGGAAATATGCTCACACACTTTGGAATTATATCATTCATGAACACAATTATTTTTTAATCAGCGAAAAGTCCCCTGGGCCCCCCCACCCAGGACATTGGTACTTGTGTTACTAGAACACTAAGTGGATATCTAAAAAAATCAGCACCTATACCTGTGAACAGAGAGTTGGAACTCCCTTGGCAATCCTTGTGACTTGTTGAAAATGGCCTGAAACTGAGCAAGTAATGACCTCTCTACTTCTTTCCTACCCAAGTCACTCTGGTGCATCTGATCAGATCCAGGGTAATGGCAGACTTCAAAAGAGGTTAGGGTCAGCTCTGCAGGGCACAGAGAAAGAAGAGGGAAAGTGCCTGTGAGCACAAAGGCCATCGAATCTGAATACACATCCCTCTGAAGCCACAAAGCCTGCGAAATGTGACAGCGATTAGTTTTGGGTTAGGATTGCTCTGGTAGGCCTGCACTGTCAGGCAGGCATTTAAATGACCAGAACTTGTAGCAAAGAATATGCAAGTAAAAGTACACTGCACCCATGCACCTTCTCCCAAGAAGTTTAAGTGCAATGGTTCAAACCTCGAGTTATCACGATGATTTGGAGCAGGGAACCTGCAGCTTGTGTAAGTTGCTTTCGGTGAGCACCTTGTCTATGTTGTCTATGTTCGGTGAGCACCTTGTTCCATGTTCAATCCGTATCTAATCACACTGGGGGAAACTTAAACTTAATCCTGAATTTGATACCATACCTTCGTAATGCTTTTCAGACAGAAAGTATGATAATAGGCATATGCTAATACGGCAAATCATCCACCCCACCCTTAAGAATCAACCTTAAAGGAAGTAACACGAGTCATCAGCAATTAGTACCCCAATCTTGGCTCAACTAAGTTGAGGAGTCTAGCGTAGAATGGGACCCTCAACAGGATCAGTGGACAGGGAGGGAGGGAGGGAAGAAGAGAGAGAGAGAGAGAGAGAGAGAGAGAGAGAGAGATATTTTAACTTGTAATCACTGCTAAACAATATCTACCTGAACTATACCCTCTTGCCTTCAAGGCTACATTTAGAGTTTCCAGAAGTCATAACATCCCATTCTGTAAAGTCTATTTTTATAATAATAAGGTTTTATAATCATGGAAACATGGTAACAGGCTCTCTGAAAAAAAAATTAAATGTGAGATGTAGCATTTCCAATTATACCCACAATGCAATGTGCAGGAAGTCTCTAGGACTTACTTGTACAACTGAATGTTTACACTAATTGTAATTCCCCTGCTCTTTCAAGAATAAAAGTGCTGGGAGGACTTGTTCAAAACCAGTCCCAGCAATGTTTGCTGTTTGTCAAAGAAAAACAATAGAATCTCTGGTGAGGCTGCAAATTCTAGAGAATTGTTGGCCATCTCCTGTCAGTGTCTAATCGTGTAAGGAGTCAGTGGTTAGGGGTATTTGGCTGAGTTTAAAACTAACAAATTCTTTGGAGATCTTTGACCTTGGATGTATTAGTTACAGGGAAAAATACTTTTCCCTGTTTTCTAGAAAAAAAAGGAAATTATTCGAGTCCCAAAATGTTCATCTTGGCTTTCCCTCACAGGCAATGTAAAAAGTCAACAACTTTATAACAACCAGAACATGGGGCTATTCTTATTGTAGGAAGATAAAATTTATCAGTATGAAAACATACATATGTATAACCCTACCCCACTCCTATCTGTGCTGGAGAGTGAACCCAGGACCCGGTACATGCCAGCTACTCTGTCACTGACTAACTCCCACATATGAATACATTTTTTTCATACAAACTGATACTGTAGTGAGAGCACTGCTCCCCCTGACCCCGAAGCATGCATATATATGGGCAGTATACTTTGATCACCCACACTGATTTCGAGCAACTTACAAAGTATGAAGTCAGTACACAGTCATTAAGAGCAGTGAATTGGTTTCTTTTATTTCTTCCTTTTAGTACACACCAGAGTGTGTTTTAACCTTCCATTACTGTTCACTTAATTAGGAAAAATGACCCCGAATTCCTTTTACATACTGTACTATTCATCAGCAAATGTAAGAAGGTCCTTGGCATACAAGGGTTGGGTTTGGCTTTTCACAAATCTTGCCTGAACAGAGCCATATGAATTCCAATTATTTTTATCCACTGAGAAGTTTAAATTAGGGCCTTTATGCATAGGGCAACACAAGGCTTTCAGACCCTCTGAAGAAACTGAATGTGTTATTTAAATAACCGACCTTAGAGATGCAGCCAGGGTATTGCTACCATCATTTTCATCAGCTGCTGCTGTTTCCAGTCTTTAAAACAACACCAGCTTCTAATGAGGGAGAGAAGAACCTCCCTAGACTCCAATCAATGTCCAGTTTCGAACTTTCTCTGAGTTTCTTGTGTGGTCACCTGTTACTGCTGTCCGAAGACCCACAGGGCAGGTTTCGAAGCCCTGAATGGATGCCTGCTACAGTTTGACACTCCAAGGTGCTGTAAAAACAGAGCTCCATTTCTTAGGAGAAAACAATCTGCTACAGCACAGCCCCTTGAAACCATCCAATTTGATCTCTGATTCCTGTTGAGATCCGTATTACATCATGCTCTATTTTTGGCTTCTTACATTAATCAAGAACCTATGCCATTTATTAAACAGCTTCCTGGAGCAGAGGCATTTACCATGCAGAGAGGGCAGCAAGCAGCTGACAAACTCCAGGAGGGTAGACTCCATCTGAGTAATTTCAAGAGGGATTTCAAGTGACTGTTGGCTTCTTTATCTCTTGGTGACCTGACCGTGGAATGGAGTTGTCTTCTTGGGGAAATAAAATCGGGAGCCTTGGTTCGGCTACAGAGTGGGTACTGTGTCCCAGGCCAGTAGTCTTTCCGGAGCTGTTGATGAGTTTGACCTTTGCAAGAACTGCACAGAGCCCTGATTTTTACAGTTAACCTTTGCAAGTCGGAACCCCTCTGTGAAACTTCCCCACAGCCCAGGGAAGCTCAAATCCAGACACATACACATTTCATGAAAGAACAATTTCAAGCAGGCACATGCACACGCATTCTCAGAGGATGAAGACATCGAAGCCGCTTCCAATTATTTGCCAACTGTGTTTTTCCAAGCATTTATAGCCATCTTCCTCTGGAGCGAGAAAAGGGAGAGTCCTCAGCACTCGATACCCCTGGATTTAAATGCACGAGTTACTCTCTAGTACCCCTTTTATAGAAATGGGTGGCAGGAAAGGAAATTATATGTATTCAGCATTTGCGAAGAGTCACTGAAGCCATTTTCCTACTGTTAAGTAACAGTCAAGTGTATGTGTTGGGGAAAAGGGTAGCTATGACATTAATAGCTTCAATTTTTGCCAGAAATAAAAAAGGAAAGTCATTTTGATGTGATGCTGTCTCAGATGTGTCCTTTCCCCCAAACCTACTGAATCTTCACTACAAATGTAGGAAACTTAGAAGATTATGAAATAACTCTGGTAGTATTCATTTTAATGTTGTTGTCACAAATTCACTGTACACAGTGATAGTTTTCTTTCTTTTAAAATATTTATGAACTTATTTAGGCATACGTATGTGTACCACATCTGTACGGAAGCTTGTGGGAGGTCAAAAGAGGGCATCAGATCCCCTGGAAATGAAATTATAAGAAGCTGAGCGCTGCCAGGTTGGTGTCAAGAACCAACCTGCACAATAGCAGCAAATGTACTTAACCCCTCAGCCATCTCCTCGGGGCCTGTTGGAGTTTCTCCGCACCCACCCCTCATCTCACAGGCTTACTAACCAAGCGAGCAGCAGCGTATGTTGTCACTAGGGTAAGTTCACTTGTTACTATGGATAGAAAACCAAATTCCAAAGAGCTTAAAGAGGATGTCAGTGGTGGTATGGTCATCAGTAGTTGAAGCATGTTAACCCTTTCCTTTCTGTGATGGCAGTGAGGGCTCTGACAACAGAGTTAAGGAAAACTAACTTCCAAAGGCACTTGATCTGTCTTTACAGCCCCTAGTCCTGCAGCTGCCTGCTTTCTGTATTCATTTAGAATCCCTGTCAATGTGTAGGACAACCCTGATGAACAACCCCCACCTTAGAAATGACCCAGCCGTTCAGAAACATTTTTGCCTGCCAACTGATCTCCTATGGGGAGATGGGGAGGAAGAGCAGGAGGTGGAGGAGGAGGAGGAGGAGGAGGAGGAGGAGGAGGAGGAGGAGGAGGAAGAGAGGGTACTTCTAGATCCTCCTTTTAGAGGTGAGAATTGGGAAAGGAGGATACACCACAAAATATTGAACAAAGAACTAATAACTGCCAAGGTCATTCATGGACCCATCTGCTCACCTCCCCATGGATGAGACAGAGAAACTACATAGGAGCAGTTAGTGAGATGCACCAGCCTGGGGTGAGCATGCGCACTGGGGACATTGCAGCAAGTGCTGAGAATACAAATTCCAGGTCTGGCTACAAATAACTCTGAGCAGAGACCGGGTGTGAAGAACTGTATGAGAAATGTACAAGGCAAATGGGAATTCAGGAATTGGAGGGGTTATTTCTGGCTGAGGCGGCAGGGACGGCTTTGTGTCCCGGTGATGGGGCCCGTGATGGATGAGCAGAACTCAGCCAAAGTTCCAGTTCTCAGAAGTGAGGCTAATATATCACTGCCCCTTTGATTCCAGCTTTAGGATCGAAAGGTTTTGGAGAGGCATTTAAGATTCCAGTCACGTTTGTAAAGTGAGGTCAAATGTACAAAGCTTTGCTACTGTGTACAGCTGCCTCACAACTAGTGTATCCTGAGCCATTCTATTACATCATGGCTCCTTTAAAAAAATGAATATTCTACAAAAGAGATGTACAATATCACTCTCCATTTGAGGAAATACATTCAGAAAAGACAGTCTCTTGCTCTCATGAGTAAAGGAGAAACTAATTCAGCATCTTCCAACAGAGTGCTAAAAGAATGCTCAGCAAGACTGTGTTTAGAGAGCTCCATTGATTATCGGGGCAGGCAAATGTGGAGAATCTTCTACATTAGGAAGAAGCTATTTTCGGAATGTGAACCAATCAATCAGTATATTTAGCCCCTCCCGCCCTGCCACCACCACACACACTCAGAGTTTTCATACATAAAAAAATACTTTGGGGTGAGGGCTACCGGGACCCTTCTTTTGTTTCAGCCAACTATGGTTGGCTTTGTGTTCAAGTAAGGGGACAGCTGCCCAAACGACAGAATGTAGCCTGGTTTGACATGGCAGAAAGGGGGGAAAGATGCGTGTAGATGGTGAAGACTGGTCTTATGGAATGGGAATTGATCCGCCTCAGAGAAAGCCAGAGGATCATCCCTTCTGTTTCCTGGCCAACCGTGGACTAGCTCTTCAGAGCGCCTTGGGTCCTTAGAATAGTAATTGTTCAGATTTTTGGTTACCACAGGAGATTATTCCTTAAAGCCTGATGCATTGTTTTCGCCTTAAATGACGACTTCTAAGAAGTTGGTATGAGCAACTTTTTTTTTTCCTTCAAAGCAAAGCTAATGCTTGGACCTCAGCGGGAAAGTGACTTTAATTAATTCGAGAAGACCTTTCCATTGAGAAGCAAAGCACCGCCCTAGGCGCCTTAGTCCCTTTCCCCTCTGCTCTTCAGGAGGTGTAAAAGTTGCCTACATTCTCGACAGTGAGTGTGGTTTTTAAGCAAAGAAGAACAAAACAAACAAGGGAGCAGAGAGAGAGAGAGAGAGAGAGAGAGAGAGAGAGAGAGAGAGAGAGAGAGAGAGAGAGAGTCGTGTTTGCAGTCTATTAACCTTTGTAGTATAACAATATCTAAGCCAGAATAGGGAATCTTCCATCACAATAAAATGTGACTAAAGACCTCATCAATACTCATTTAGCAAATGCTTCGCAGTACACCATCATTTTCAAATACTTAGGACTTTCATTATTTCTTATTTCAGTGACCATGTTACCAAAAAAAAATTAAGAGCAATGGGATTAGGTTTGCCATTTGTCATTTGTTGGGACTAGAAGTCTGCTCGGACACGTGTGCACTCATACCCAGCGCTTAATGCTTCCAGTAATTATACAGATCATGCAGGGTCTGTTGATTGGTGGGAGAAAAAAAATCTTTATTAACTGCTCAGAAATAGTTAATTCTTCATTAGTCAGAGCCCTACATTAGAGGCTGCTGCCGTGAACCACGGATTAGAGTTTATGATAGTAATAACCTTTCTGAAAAAACATTCGTTACTATACTTAATGACCAGATTTTAGTGCATTAACCTTCCCGGGGAGGTCAACTAACAAAATGGATGTTAACTGCTTGTAACAACCAATTCCTCTGAAATTAATATTTAGATGCCTTTGGTGTCAAAAAACCTTCCTTCCATATCAGGGCATTAAAAAACACTTCTGAATTATTAATAGCAAGCAGAATGCAATGCCTGAAAGATTTCCATTCCAGGGCTCTTTTACCTCAGCCTCTTCCTATTGAGAGAGCTTTGCTGCAGGAAGAAGGGAGGCATTCAGGGAAATGAGGTCTCAAAAATGCATGTGGGTCAACAGTGCGGGGCAGTTTGGAAAAGGTCACACTTTAAGTTCAACAGAAATAAACATAATACGAGTGTGAAAGGCAGCAGAGAGCACTCTGGGAGCCTGGCAGAGACAAACTCCCCGCTAGGCCCCAGGCTTCACAGCGACAGCCCTATCACCACCTGTCAGGAGCTCCTTAACGACATTTTTGCATCTCCCCTTCTGCAACTGACCTCCTGACTGGGCTCCCGCCCCTCCCCCTCCTTCAATTGGAAACAAACCACATTTGTGTCAAAACAACTTCTGAACTATTTCCTTCCCAAGCAACCCCAGAATATAAAACATGTTCTGAATAGCTGCCCCAGTCCCTGGAGGAATTTTATGATTTCGTTACTGCCGCACAGCATGTTCGGCTGCTTGGCCGAGGTAGCCTTGAGTCCCTGCCAAACAATGAAGCAACACTATTATTAGCCTTCCCATTCAACAGCGACAAAACAGCCCATGTTTCTATTTTCAGATGGCTTTCTTCTGGTGCAATAGATATGCAGAAACCCGAACCTCAGGCCAGGACTCGACCGGCAGGACTAGGCAGTTATCTATTGCCAAAACACGGTGGCCCGAAGGGGAAAATGTTTTAATGGAAGTATTTTTAGGCAGAGGTCAAATGCAGATAAGCTGTCACAGCTCTGCCTGCCAAAAACCTTGGCTGGTTTATCCTAATTCTGTTGAGGTTGGGTTAAGCACCCCTGACGTGTCTACCACGAGAAATCTGCAACGTTTGATGATTTTATTAGACCTCAATGCCGTTATATGTGGGACTCGATCATTGAACCAGCCCCAACTTGGTTGGAGAGCAGTACCTGTAAAAAAATCATGCAATGGGGGTCTAGAGAGAGGCTCAGGAGTTCAGAGCACTGGATGCTCTTCCCGAAGAGTTCCGATCCCAGCTCCCATGTCCAGGACCCCGTAACTTCAGCTTCGAGGAATCTTACTCGTCCTGGGCCTCTGCACCTGCGTGCTCATGTACCCTGCCTCCTTGCACTTAATAGAATCTTACAAAAAATGCATTCATAAAAAGGCTTTAGCCTTCTGATATTCTCA
The DNA here is from genome assembly GCF_021556685.1 of Rattus norvegicus. Classification (NCBI taxonomy): domain Eukaryota; kingdom Metazoa; phylum Chordata; class Mammalia; order Rodentia; family Muridae; genus Rattus; species Rattus norvegicus. Next base: position 50,546,104 of record NC_141551.1, read on the forward strand.
GAGACAAGCCACCAGTTATGAATCCAGAAAGGCCGGAAGATAAATAAATATTCTACGTTGGTGTTTTTCTAGTGGCTACTTACGAAATACTAAAAATCCCGTGTAGACAGAGATCATTACAATATTGGGTCTGCTTTCATTAGTAAATAAGATTTTCCAGTTGATCATTTATCGGAGGCAAATTCTGTGTAAAAGTGATTTTACTTTAGCTAGGTTTTTTTATTGCTATGGGAACAGTTATGGCTGCACCACCATACGTCCATTATTATTCTTAGAGTAGCTGGGTTTTCTCTTGTGTGCAGTGTTGGAAGAAATGAAGATTTACAAATGAGAAACAGAGACTCCTTTCACAGTGTGGGAGATTTCACATATTTAACTTCAGAATCTCATTTAATGATCCATCTCTCTTTTTTAAGGATAATGTTTCTAAGACAAAGTGTTACTGTTTTAAACTCCGCTTTGGAGAACTTTCCATACTTCTTCCTGAATCAGTCTACAGAACACATAGATTTCCAGTATTCTTGTGAACCATTTTGAAATCTGCTATATGGATATTTTTAAGCAATATTCTTCTCTCTGGACTTTTTTTTTTTTCAATTACACTGCAACAAACATGCCTTATATAACGCTAGCCAAACTGTGTAGGAAAAATTGTGAGACAAGATTTATAAAGAAGATTAATTGTTTTTCCAAAAGGTGTCTGCAATTTGCAACTCCCCTTGAAGGTGTATTTGAATGTTCAGTTCTCATTTTCTTAATGACAGACACAGATGTTTTGTTTTAACCACTGAATATCTACAAATAAATGTTGTATTAGTTGCCTATTTTTGATTAATAATGAACTATTATTTCCCTTGTTTATTGAGCACTTAGCATCACTCATGAATAAGTGGATTTAGTCACTTATTTTAGAATAAAGTGTTTAATTTCTGCATATATATATGTATATATATTTAAATAGCCAGGTCTGGTAGTGTATTCCTGTAATCTCAGCTCCCATGGGGCTGGCTGACACGGGAAGAAGATTTTGACCTCAAAGCTGACCTGGCTCACAGCATAAAACCTTATCTCAAAAAACTGAAAATCACAAAAGAGGACCAACAGGAACAATTCATAAATTGAAAGGGGCGGGGGGGGGGAGGCAACACTGCTTTTGTTTTTCAGATATCTTTCCCTAGGGAAACAAAAAAAAAATGACTTTGACCAAGAGTGCTGAGAGAAAGATCTCTCCCCAAATATAAAACTGAAATATGATTTGTTGATATTCCCTCTCCCTCCATCCCTATTCTTTACAGAAATATCAGTGATAGGCTGCTTGGAGCAGCGTTAAGAAATAAAATACAGTTATTGCCTTGTCTGCTTTATCTCCAAAGTGATAGGAGTTCTGGAAGCTATTTAACTGTCCTGTGAATCATTAACTTTATAATGTTTTGAGAAGAATATGTTATTTCCTCCGCTTCTTGTGAATATGGATCCTCTGTTGGCCGAGAGGGACACAGGTGTTGTACCTGCATGACGGGTAGAGTTTAAATCAGGATTTGAGTGCTGTGGACTTAATGAACTTTCACGCACCATCCCCTGAAAAGCCTTTTATGGTCTCTGTTGGCTCCATATGGTATTCTGAGGAGCTTACACTTCTCTTTAAGTGCTTCTATATCAGACAACAAGAGCAAAGCTGAAACAAAGTGAGTCATCTGGTTCTGTCTTTGCTTTCCCGGCATGAGATAATGTAGAGGTGTTAATTGCAAGACTTCACCGAGTCTTGGCTAATAACAGTGTGCAAACAAATGCATGTCAGGCTCAGCCGCAGAAAAGCTTCTACTAATAAGGTAAAACTAGCAATTAGCGCTGACAATGAAGTAATACTTTCCGTTGAATATTCATTAATGGAGTCTTGTTTGGGATAAGGGAGGCTTCGGATTGTCCAGATGGAAACCCAGAATAGGAAGCCTGGTCATTCCCTTTCAGTGAATTCAACCCTACTTGGTGAGCAGGCACATTGAATTCATCCCCTTTTGTACTGATGCAATGACCCTCTGCTTCAAAGGCAGAGCCGTGACGGACACTAAGACTCCTCAATTGGTGACCACAGCATAATTGGGTACAAATTGAATTCCCAGAAAAAGAAAAAAAACTAGAGCGGTTATAGCACATCATTGATAATGTGCTCCAAACACATTTTCTTTTTTTAAAAAAATAAATTGTTCGCTGCGGTTCTAAGATTGTAGAAAGAATGAAGGAGACGCACTCACTAGCCAAAATCCTAACACCTCTGGTTCTGTCTTACTCTTCTCTCTTTTCTAGAAGGCAGCTTGACAAGTGTGAGAAAGCAGGATGCACCTTTGTCCCTGGTTCCTGTCATAAAGCACCTAAAATCTCCATGCTCGAAATCCATTGATGTGTACCAGAGGCATCTTTGATAACTCCTGAGTAGATGCTAATGAGATGACTGAGAGTAGATCCTAAGACAGTGTCACGATGGGGCCAGTCAACAGAGCGAGCCAGTGATTAGAGGACTCCACACAGGAGCTTCCAGCCCCACTCTTTGTTTCCTGGGAAGGGGAGAGCAACCTCTTCTTGAATGGCAAGATTTGAGCAGTCTGAACACATGGAGATGTGGAAAAGACAATTCTCCCAAAGAGGGCATGAAAGCTGCACCTGCCCCATATCACATGTGGGAACCTCATTCTTCTATCTTTTCATGTAGCTTGATCTGTGTCCAACGTAATAGACATTATTACAACATGTTTTCCTCAGCAATGTGCTGTCCTATCAGAAGTATGACGGGGAGCTCCTCAGCTGCTCAACACACACACACACACACACATACACACACACACACACACATACATACACACACACACACACACTCACACACACACACACACACACACACACACACACACACACACACACACACACACACACACAGAGGGAGAGAGAGAGAGCAGCCTGATTTCCCATTGGCATTGCAAGAAGGGGAACTGTCTTACAGGACTGAGTCCCTGACCTGTAGAACCTGACATGCTCTCTCCTGGTGGACAGAATAGGTAGTGACCAGAATCAATGGGTTATAGGATACATATTTGGTGTCCCCAGAAGAATTCCTTGTTATAGGGGACACTTCTCATATATCTGATTACACAAGTGTTCATAGTTTGATTTTTCCTTTCACATTTTTCTTGGAGCACATCTCTCAGAGGGTAGACAAGCTTGCCGCAGTGGCAGCACCAGGCCTTGGTGGTTCTGTTAAACAGAGCATTATTACCTTTGAAACGTGATAGCAAATTGCAATACGTGGATGATGTCTGCCTTTTTAGAATGTATTGGAACATACGCTCATATGAAGGACTTTACAGCCAAAAGCACACTATTTAGGCTGTCTTTAATGGGTTTATATGTGTGCAAAAGGACTTTCTTTCTTTCTTTCTTTCTTTCTTTCTTTCTTTCTTTCTTTCTTTCTCCCTCCCTCCCTTCCTTCCTTTCTTTCTAAGATGGAAGGATAAAAGTTATTTCAAAGGCTAAACTCTCAGAGTTAAAATTTTAGAATGATCATGACTGCCATAAATAAAACCATCTGCTGCTTTCTATTCGTTCTATCTCTTTGTGTGTGTGTGTGTGTGTGTGTGTGTACACGCACAAATGCATGTGCCCATTATATGTGCATATTTACCCTCTGAGGCCAGAGGAGGACATGGGTGTCATGTTGTATCATTCTCTGTTTCATTCCCTGAGACAGGACCTCTCACTGAACTGGAGCTAGGCTAGCAGCCGGTAAGCCCAATAAGGCTCCTATCTTTGTTCCTCCCAAGTGCTGGTGTTACAGGTGAATGGGCTCACACACAGCTTTCTACATAGGTGCTGATGATTCGAACTTGGAATCTTATTTGTACAGGAAGCCCTTTTACCCACGGGTACATCTCCTAGACTGTCTCCACCACCCTGTCTTTGGCTTTAACCGTTTTGACTTCCAAAATCGTGGTTCGGTGGAAGTGGTTTGGGGTTCAGATTAAGAAACAAACCACAGAGTCAGATATCTTTGCCGTTAATATGGTCACATGACACACTTCTGCTCAATGGCACATAAGAGGAAGTTACTTAACGCTGCTAAAAATAGGAGAGGTGCGGTTAGTGGCTCATTTTGTTCTGTCTTATCTGTCCTTATAGTCACTGGTGCCATCTAGCCATTTTATAGTGGACCAAGAAAAGCGAAGAGAATAATAGAGCCCTCGTGTGCACTTCCAACGTTGCATCTACCACATGTGTTATTCACACCATGGATTTTCTATCTTTGTTTTGCACAGTCAAATGTAATTCCTTTTGTTTTCTTCTGGTTTTTCTCCTTCCTTCCTTCCTTCCTTCCTTCCTTCCTTCCTTCCTTCCTTCCTTCCTTCCTTTCCTCCTTCCTCCCCTTTTTCCCTTCCTTCTTTGTTTTGAGACATGGTCTCACTATTAGCCCTGGCTGTCCTGGAGCTCACTATGTAGACCATCTCAAAGTCACAGAGACCCTGCCTGTGAGCTTGCATGCCAGGTGCCGGGATTAAAGGCATCCGCCACTGTGCCCAGCGTCTAGTATACTTCTTAACTGGAATAGAATGTGGTATCAACATTAATATGGGTTTGTAGAGGACAAGGGCTTCCAGTAAGGATATTAAAAGTGAATCTGTTTAACAGAATTGGTGGGAGGATGAAGGCAGACAGTCTTGTGTGCACTAAACTGAGAAAATCATTGTTGCAGCCCAGGAAGGCAGTCTACTGACATTCAGATGTGGAGTGCCTACATTGCTGTTTCTAAGAAGAATGCTGTAAAAAAAAAGAGGCTGAACCTATTTACAAGATACACAACTGACAAACAGTTGTGGAAGAGAACACTGTACTGCTATAAAAGAGACTTAGACCTATATTGAGGTTACATAAGTTCTATACTGAAATTAGATAAGAATTCCCAAATCTGTAGAGTTTTATGAACCCTTTATAAGTTGGACTTGTTTGGATCTGAAACAATACTCAGTATGAAGTTAGTGGGCAGATAGTTTGTTCTCTCTCTCTCCTCTCTCTCTCTCTCTCTCTCTCTCTCTCTCTCTCTCTCTCTCTCTCTCTCTCTCTGTCTCTGTCTCTCTGAGACAGGGTTTCTTTGTGTAGCCCTGACTGTGGTAGAACTTGCTATGATAGAACTTGCTCTGTGTATCAGGCTGGCCTCAAACACAGATATCCATCTGCCTCTGTCTCCTGAGTGCAGGGATTAAAAGCCTGTGCCATCTCTACCTGGGGAGATTGTTTTCTCTTAAATAACATGCTAGACTCAGAGGTAGGCTGGACTAGGCCAGCCGAGGGATTCAGGTTGGCTTTGGAACTTATTGCTTCTTAGTCTCCAAAGGGTTCTCCATGTTACTGTGATTCAAGATGACTTTTAGTTCTTGGACATTCATTATGCCTGTCAAAGTGGGGAGAGGAAGGGAGGGAAACACTCTTATCAGCTTCATACTCTAGAAGCTGAATATATGATTTCTACATATCTCATTTGGCTCACCATATTGTTAATGATGTCACAGCTTCTAGCACTGCTGGAGGTGGGAAAGGACGGATACTATGTCTTACGGTGTTTAAAACTGACTACTCCCCTGGCAGAGATGCTAGCAATCATTGTAAGTTGGGATAACTGGGACTCTGGAAATGATGTTATTAAGTACGTCACTTCCACATGTCAGTTCTGGACCTCCACCTGACCCTCTGTCTTTCCTTATTGTGTCCTTCCTGAAACATGTCCTCTGAGGTCCTTTATCTCTTTCGGGGAACTGCTTCTCAAAGGAGCCTATCCCCATCAAACAGTGAAGAGTTACCTGTATGAAAACAAGACTAGAGTTGATCCAAACCTGGAGCTCAGATGAGTTTTATTTCAAATTTCTGACTTCCTCTAAAGCCCCACCCCCTCTATGAAGATGATAGCCTCCATTCTTGTGATGCCCCTCTACATATGTCTGAGAGTAACTTTAATAAGATGACAATATGTTACTTTCATGTTTACATAATTGAAACAAAGGAAGTAATGGTGTTGAGAACCTGAAATCTTGGTTGCCTATGAAAGCAGTGTTGGGAACGGCAGAACCTTTTAGAGGTAGAACCTAGCAGAAGGTGAAAGGCTATGTGAGAACAGGTGATAGAAACTGGCAAGCCATTTTAGGATAGGAGACAGTGAAAGTAAACACGTTTTCCTTGATCAAAAGCAGGGTTTAACCTCAGTTGTGTCAGCCCATCTGTCCTTAACCAGAGGTATCAGAGGGGTTTAAGCCAAAATGCTTTTGGTTCTGTCCTAGCTAGTGGCCAGGGAAGCTGGTGTGTGTGTGTGTGTGTGTGTGTGTGTGTGTGTGTGTGTGTATGTTTTATTATTATGTCTTTTCTCCTTGCCTGGAATCTATATGTGTTGAGAACTAAGCTGAAACTTGATTGACAAGTTCACCCCTTTCTGTCCCTCTACCAGAAAGCCTTATTAACTCCCAGATGGAGACCCTCAATGGCGTGCCATTTCCTGCTCCCGATACCCAGGAGCTCCGCCTTCTGTCTCTTAAGCTCCCACCCTCAGAACCTATGATAACATTCCTCTCAACTCATTCCTCCATTTTCTGAGTTTCAGTCTTTGAATCCATGAGAAAAAATCCCAGAGACCACAGACTTAGGTGAAGTTTTGGGTAACTATGAGTGTCTGACACCCTAACTCCTGAGTTAAAGCTCACCTGAATATAGAAAGAAAACTTCTGTGGGACTCAAGGACACCTCCCTTTTCCTGTATCAAGATTATTAGTGATACTGACCTTGCCTTTGGAGTAGATTTCTCCAGTTCTTCTGAGACCTCAGCTAGTTTTTGTGGCGTTGGGCTGTTGTCAAACAGTAAGACTAGCCCCTTCAGGTTTCTAGTGCCCTATCTTGATATTCAATCTCTTTAATCTCCTTCACGTGTTCTGCCATTGTTTTGGTTAAGCCATGTGTCTGTGAGTCACTAGCTCCACACATGATTTAACCTTATACTCTTGGATTGCAACACTGTGTGATAAACAAACCTTTTAAATAATGACGATGACGACGATGACCACAATGATGGTGATGATAAAATATTTAACTTTAGGCCTTCTGTTTTAGAAAAGTCAACTGAACCAAAGAAAATAAATTTCAGTAGAACCAATGTACTGTCTGATCTAAGGGGCATCTCTCTGAGAGTTTATTACTTATTTTTTGTTTTAACTTTTATTTAGTTATTAATTTATTTAATATATAGTACAGATTACATATTGTATACTACAGATGGTTGTGAGCTGTCATGTGGGTGCCTGGGAATTAAACTTGGATCCTCTGGAAGAGCAGCCAGTGCTCCTAACCACTGAGCATCTAGCTAGTTCCTTTATTATATCTCAAAAGACGTGCTTTGCTAACTCAGTAATCAAGGAGTGAGCATGACACTTGTCAAATGATTATAATTCACTGTTGGTTATTAAATGGGAATAGTTTTGTGTCTTTGTAGATTTTAATTTCATTTCCTAGTTGGAGAAGCAATCTGAATAGTGGGAACTCTTCCTAAATATACACTTTGAGCAAAAAGATAGGCAACAATTAATTTTTCTTTAATAACCACACTGTACAAAAGATGCTCACTCAATCATTATGTGAACATGATGTTTATCAATAATATTAATATATCATATTACTATGCTATCAGAAAGTATTAATTACCTTTCTGTTACTTTGACAAAATACCTGATAGGCAACTTTCAGGTAGGAAGGGGTTATTTTGACGCCCACATTGAAGATACTGTTATAATGGGGAAGGCATCCTGAAGGGCACATCAAGATACTGGTTACACTGTATTTGCAGTTAGAAGTCAATCAGAATTGCTGGTGTGTGTGCAGCTTAATTCTTACATTTACTTAGTCCAGGACCCTAGCCCATAGAATGGTACTGCTCACAATTAGGGTCTTTACATCTCAATCTCTCCAATCTGAAGACTCTTCTATAGATATGCCAAGAATTTTTTTCCATAGGAATTCTATATACTGTCAGGTGAGCAAAGTGTCCTAACTAGAACAATGGTTAAGTGCAGTATAAAATTTAATTTCTTTTTTTAAAAAAAGCATCATTAAAAAGAAGAAGTTGCAAAATATCCAAGACATAATATTAAGTTTAAAATGATTATATATATATATAAAGTCCATATATATATATATATAAAGTCCATTTGTGTAATGGTAAGAAAATGGTGACATATCCCTAAAATTTCATAGACTTGGAAGTTTCTGGAAGGTTCCTGGTGTAAAGAAACAAAGACTGGACTTCTACTTTATAACCTTTGTTCCCTTTGGCCTGCTACTTTGTAACCTGTTTTGGTTGGAGACTTGCTTCTCCAACCACAGTCTTACCTAAAATTTGTACTAGTTTAAATAGAAAAAGAAAGATTAAAAGCTACACAACCAACCAACCAAACCAACAAACAAAAACCGCAGAGAGTTGAAGAGATAGCTTGCGGGTCGGAGAGATGGCTCAGTGGTTAAGAGCCCTGGCTGGTCTGGCAGGGGACCCAGATTCAGTTGCAGGCACCCCCATGGTGACTTACCCAGGGCCATCTGATGTCCTCTTCTGACCTCTACATCACGCACATATGTAATGCACATGTGATATGCAGCCAAAATGCTCACACCTAAAATAATAACATAAATGAAGATACAGTGAGATCCACAAAGAGCAGTTTAGTTTCAATGTACACTGTCCTTAAGGACTGGCTCGCAGGGAGCATGCAGTGTGAGGAATTACTGAAGGGCTCTCTAAATCCAGTCCTGCTTCTTAATTCCTTTATTGATCAGGAGCCCATTTTAGAAAAGTATTGCCTATTTGATTATTTACTTAAATAACATGTAACCTGATATTTATTTTTAAAATCTATTCTCTTTGCCCATTGCAAAAGAATATATGATCTCTTGGGAATCTAATTCCGCAGAAATTATTTTCTTTCTTAGAAACTTAACTCGCAGGAAGGATTTCAAAGTTTAATATGAAAGTTCATGCTTCTCAGCAAGAGGCTGAGGGAAAATGAGAAGTTCTCTCTCTCTCTCTCTCTCTCTCTCTCTCTCTCTCTCTCCAAGTCCAATACCGTTTCAGATAATGACGTGTCCTCTGCCAGATCTGTCAAAGAAGTCAGCGGCGGCCCCACACCTCCCCTGCAAGGCAAACAACGGACTAAGGAACTGGATGCTTTTTCTGGCAACCTAGAAAAAAAATTAAATTTCCATTTCATGAAAGGAAAAGTGTTAAATCAAACAGATTTGGGTGTGAAATAAGTATATGGTAAATAAAACTTCTGCAGATGTTAAGAGAGTCCATTCAGAGAGCGTGACAGTGGCCTGGAGAGACGATGGCATGCAAATGGTTGGCTCTGTGGGACGCTGTAGGAGGGAGGGTGTAACTTCTGTGGCCTGTGTACGTTTCCCTGCCAGGGCGCACTACGAATGTTTATTTCACAGGAAGTTAAATATACACATTCTGGTTAGCAAACCCAGCTACCTGTGTGTCCCAGGCTCACTGCGTTTGAGTCAGATGAGCAAACCCAGCCATCCTGCATCTGCCTGTTCAAAGCCCATTGTAGGTAAGCCAAGAAAGCGAATGCAGCCATGCTCTGACCTGAGTGTCCGGGCCTACTGCAGGTGCAACAGAAGACAGGAATGCTGTGCGTGGGTGTTTCAGCGTCTAGCGGGGGCAGTAGGTCTCTTGTTGTGGCGATCATTCACAAGGAACAAGCTTTGTGTTGACATAACACCACATTATTCACTTCAGTCCTTCAGGGATTGAGTGCTAGCTGTGTTATATAGACTTCTCCATGCTAATGTGATCAAATGATTTTTAAAATCTAATTTGCAAACAGGGAAAGAGCGAGATTTGCTGGCTAATAATAGCACTTGTCACTGATGAAGAACCCACTACAAATTCCCCAATGCACAGCCGTTCTGTCTGAACTGCATGTGGAGCCTGAATACATAGAATTACTAATTCCAGTTTATAGCAGAAGAAACTGAGACTATAGACAGCTTTGCATTGAGCTGGAAATCAAGCCTGCCTCAACTGAACCCCAAAGCCGTTGAATAACTGAGTCATATAAGGCCTGTGATCCCAATGAAGGGAAATAGAGACAGGGAAGGGAGCTGGGGTAAATCTTCAAAATCTCCCGCCCCATCCCAGCAACACTTACAAAAGAAAAGAGACAAAAGATGAGTGTGTGTCCTATATGGAACTGGCTCTGTATCCCTCTGAAGAAGTACCTTACCAGCTAAGCTCCCATCTATCCTGCCAAGCTGGGATCGTCAGAGCAGACTGGCAGAATGAATGGTTTAAAAGAGATGCCATCAACCAAAGAACTGCTTATGGAAAGATGCCCCAAATCTGGGTCCAAGTCCTCCTGCTCATTTTATCTCACAGAAGGTAGGTACTGCTGTCTGTCACCGTAATGCATGGCTACACTATTTGGGAAAACCACAGTTCTAATTAGATGAGCAAATAAATGTTCATTTCAATTTATTAATATAGCTGTAGGCCGTGTTACAATTCATCTCTGGGTTCTGAGACCAATCCATCTCGAGCTGGGAATCATTGTGGGGAAGTCACGGGTTTTAATAATGGATAAAGGCGGTGAATTATTCAAGCAGAAGGGAGCAAGCTTCACTCACGTCTTTAATTAACTGTGAGATGCTGGGCCGTCTCTGGTTTCCAAGTTTATCTGCATCAGAACTGTGGAACTTTCCTGAGCCATGGCTATGTCACGTTCAGGCCCATGCTGAGGTATCTGGAGGTAACTGGGGGTATCACACTGTCGCTGTCCTTTTATATTCTGCATTCTTCCTCTACTTAAACCTTACTTTTATGCAGCTCCTTGAAGCAATGAACACCTTTCTCGATAAAATCAACACTTTCATCCCACTGCACCTCAGAATAAGATTTCGACGTGTGAACATTCGAAATATTTCAATCCTGACATACATTTGGGATTTACTCGGTAAAGCAGAAATCCAGTTCTGGTTACTTCAGCTCACTGAACTGGGTTTAAAACAGTTTTTATTTTATTTTAGCTGCTTTAAATGACAGTGTAAAAACTTTTCAGTCTTCATTTGATGGGGCCTCAAACAAACTAAACCCACTGAGTGTGACTCGTATCCTTCCTGTGGGGCAAGGATGATATTCACAGACTTTGCCAAGTGCTCAAGGGGTTCCAGTAACTTGGAGCTGCCCAGAGCTGCCCACTAAGCCAACATGGCTTCACCTGGACCTTCAGAAGGGGGAAATATGAGTTGATAGACTGCCTCAGTGTAAATCAGTAATTTTGCTGTGAACACGTTAATAACATGCTTAGATAATTGATTCTCCTTCTCTGGATGATCTATTTTGCTATTACCTGCTACCATGAAAGTTTAAAAAAAAAGAAGTGCGCATGAACATTTATACAGCAATTTAGGCTGTGACAAGAGAATTTTTCTTTCAATTTTGTCACACTAGAGAGAAGGGAAGGATCCAGGGGCAGTCTGCGCTCACCACGTCTGGCTGAAATGGAATCACTATTTCTATAAATCAAAAGTCATGTTAAAAGCTCCGTGAAGCAAACAATGATGTATATGAATTAGCAGCCAGACAGGAGTCAATGCGAATCAAAGCAGCTTTACAAAGGTATTGACCTGCTCAGCTCTTCCTTAGGATGAATACATTTAAGCCTTTATCCCCTGGGCATTGTTGACCCAAATGAATCTATTCACTTTGAAACCAGACCTTAGTTGTGGCTAGAAATAAAATTGTATACACTGACCCAAATAGAATTTTTCCCCCAACTGGGCAACTCTGGATGTGGCCTGCAAACAACATTTGTTTTTTCCTGTGTAGCCATGTCCCAAAATTTGGAATCTCTCAGGCTATCAATGCAAATCTAATTTCTAAGAACTTGGCCCAATCCAATTGTGTGGATATCACAATTAATTTGTTTTCTTGTAGTCTTGGTTTAAATAGTCCTCAAGAGGCTGATTTCAGGGTAAGGGAGTGTTTGTTAACTTGAGAGTTTTACAAGGTAGCCCAGGCTGGCCTTGGACTGGAGAGCCTCCTACCCCAGCTTCTTGAGTGTTGCTGGAATTATGGGACTATAGTAAAGTGACTGACTCCATGTATATCAGTATCATGAATCTACTCTTCCACTGGACATTGATTATGTCATTATAAGCCATTCACACAGGCATTCTGTAAGAATTTACTGAATTAGTTAAAGCACACAAACATCCGATTATAAGGAAGTGACTATGAAAGTCAGGATGCCTATTTCTACAAAATCCCAGGTATCATTAAACATAAAGGGAAGCCATTTGATAAAATTTTGGTCATTCTGGTAGTCAGAGAGGGGTTCTTTGTGTCTCTTCTCTTCAAGGATATCACAAGCATCTAACTATATTTTTCCAAAGGGCCCATTGCAAATGACCTGGTCACGGCACTTAACATAGGGACTAGTGCTTATTAGAAAGACCATTGAGAACGTGGAAGTTATTCGTCTCTTACAGCCCATGAAAAGAGAGAATTGTAAATTAAAATGTCTACATAGGTTCAACAGTGCTCTTTCAGCCCTCCCCTCCCTTTGTCATGGAATAGTATTCAAGTGTGGGACGTTTCTCTCAAACATGTGTAAATCACACATTTAACCATGCTATATCCAGGAGCCCCAAACCAAAAGGACCAGACAGAGGAGGCAAAGGGGCATTCAACAGTGCTCTCGCAGTTTGTTAATGAAACATTTACTCAAGCAGTTTATATGGTTATAATAAAAGGGGGGCCCCCTCTTTCATGGCACCCTTTCATTTCCTAGCAGAATCTTTAAGAGGATTAATGGGGGAAGGTTGAGCTTATCCGTTGAGTCTCAGGATTGGTAATGCAGAGTTCTTAATAGATTGCCTCTGGATTTAGGATTACTGTGGTGCACATTCCTGCAGGCTTTCAATAGAATAGAAAGCAGTTTGTTTGCCCTCCTTCCAGGAGAAGGGCTATTGACTCTGAGATGAAATGACCCAAGACTCAGAATTTGTTCCAACCATTCCCTCCCATTTCTGACATTCCAAACCCTTGTGTATCTTGGACTCATATGCACACATTCTATCACTGGGGCGATGCAGATGAATTACCCATGCAAGTTTAATCACAACCAAGAGATGATTACAGTGTTCATCCGAAAGATCTGGTCTGCATAAAGGGAAATCTCCCAGAAGGCAGGGGTAGTTTTTAGAAGCCGTGCATTCTCCGTCCTTTTTCTGAAGCATTTCCTGGCAGTTCAGATGAACCAGGTATGCTGTGGGACACCAGAAATGAATTAAGTCGCCCTTTTCTTTTCCTGAGGAAGTTAGAGGCAGCCTTTGTTACCTATCTTCGAAGGAGTACAGTATGGATGGACCATGCTGCTTCCGTCCCGTGACTTCACGCTATTTTTAGCACAAGGAAGATGTTAGTTGTAACAGTGTACAATGGGCTAATCAGCCATAATGGAGCTCACACAGTTCCCCTTCACATGACGCTTATTATGTGACTTGAATGTAAACAGCTCTCTGCTCTGACAAAGATGGCAGTTTGCCATGATGGGATTCAGTCTTCCCTAAAGCTCAGCAAACATTGAATAGTAACAAGCCCAGAGATTCTGAAAAAAAAAAAAAAAAGACCAAAAACCCAAAAAGCCAACATTGTTTGAATTTATGTCATTTGCAGCCTTAGATAAAATTAATTTTTTTTTTTGGCGTTTCTACCCTTTCCTTCCTGTCTTCCTCCTCAAATTAGAGAGCATTCACACATGCCTGCTATCTGTGCATGAGAAATTATTCCTATTATTTCCCACCCACATTGAAAGAATCAACAAATCACATTTGTGTAAAGTCTTGAATGGCGACATCCCTCTGCATTTTACAGCCATTGTGAACTACGCGGAACTTGAGGCAATGACACCATGCTCGATCACAGAGAACCGAAGTCACTTGAAACCATGACAGAGACAGCCATATTGAAAATCACAACCAACGCCAGAGACAAGCTTATTGTTTTATCATTTCGTGTGTACCATTAGCAGATTCAATAGTTTGCTCTCAAAACAGATTTAGACCCATTTACTATAAAGCGAGTTATGGATGGCACGGCTTCCTGTGTTATTGTCGTCTCATGATTTCCAGCTACCGAGGTTTATTTTAAGTATTGTAAAATATGTATCACAGTGGCCCATCCACATAGTAAAAAATAATCTACTGGTATAAGGCCATTTATAGAAAAACTGACTGACAAGGACCCTCCCAGCCCAGGGCCACTCCTGGATGAAGATTTTCACCTTTTTAACCATTCCACTTCTTGTTTCTCTCTGGAGATTGCTTTTTGAATTCTAAGTAATAAGTTTACAGTTACATTTCTTCTTGGATTTATTCAACAAAGATTTATTGGATGCCTATTGTCATTCTATACTGTTCTTAGACCAAGACAACAGTGCAACAAAATAGATAAAAGTCCCCATCCTTGGAGTTCCCCATCTATTGTAGCAGTAAGGAAGGGAAATAGTAAACAATGTATATGAATAATTTATGTTCTATAAAAAAGCAAACGTGACTGTAGAAGAAATGAAACATGTGGAACAGGAGTCTGTGTTAACATAAGGTAGTTTCTGGGGATGTGCTTCAGTTGGTAGACTGTTTGCCTAACATACAACAAAGCCCTGGGTTCAGTCCCAGAAGGGCATAGAATGGAAATGTTGGCACATGTGTAATTCCAGTCCTCAGGAGAAGGCAGGAGGATCAGAAGAACATGAACTGAGACAGAAGTTAGTTCTCCAGAATCTTGGTCCTCCTCCCACCTTGAGGCATGCTCACCAAAGCAGGAAAGCCTTGTGGCTCATGAGGACACCCCTCACCCCTTTCTTCCACATATCAAATTGAAACTTGCAAAAATATTGAGATTAAGATGCCTATCATCTAAGGCCCTTCTTGAATGGTGCTCAGAGGTTGAGGAGAATATCAGGGAGATTTGAGCAGATAATACACTTAACCATACTGAAAATTTGTTGCATGGAAGGAAGACTAAGTAGGGTAAAGAGTGGAAGCAGATCATTTTAACGTCTTTATGGTGATGGAGGCATCCTAGTCAAAACAGACTAGGGGGTCACAGGAGTACGGGACTTAGTGACACTCCAGGATGCAGGGATGATTGTGTGCTTTTCTGATACACTGTAATACTTTACAGAATATTTGAGAATGTTTTTGTTTGTTTGTTTGTTTGCTTGTTTGTTGAGTGGGTACTATTAACATGATAAAATAGGCCATGAAGGTAATGAGATTCATATCAAAAATTTGGCTATAGTAATGTTAAATTCAATATTCCTTTGAGTCACTGATAAGTTGAGTTACAGTTTAGAGACAGGAGAAGTCTAGATTTCATGTTTACATTTTGATCATCAGTCTGGGTGTAGTGGCACACACCTTTAATCCCAGTACTTGGGAACCAAAAGCAAGTGGATCTCTAATGTCAAGGTCTGCCTGGTTACAGAGTGAGTTCCAGGACAGCTAGGGCTATGTAGAGAGAGTCTGTCTCAAAACAAAGAACATTTTGATCACTAGAATTAGTACATGGTACTACTGTCACGAGTAGATAAACTCCATCAGGCTGAAAGGAGAAATCCAAAGTGTCATGACATGCTCCCACATTACGAGTGTCTGATGGAAAGGCCTACCAGGAGTACTAATAAATGAGAACGGTAGAATAAAAGGGATGAAGTCAAGCTAACTGTGCATGCCTGCCTTCTATGATTCCCAAAAATATAGCCTTAATAGAGAAGAATTATGACTGAAAATGGAGATCCTACTGCAAAGTTGAAGCTAACAGTAGCAGGATCACTCATGTAGAAAATCTAAAATAGAATTGATATGGTTGTCACCCTAGTAGTAATAATCTTGGGAAGAGAAGCATTTTAAACAATGTAAGGCAGATCTATAATGTTGATTCAAGCCAGGATGTGAATTGTAAGAGAAGTAAACTCAAACTTATTTTAGCAAGCAGGCGAACAAATGAAATAAGTAAATCTGCACGTGGTGTTAGCTCTTTGTTATCTGTTGTTCCAGTGCTGGATAATTTTTTAGTAAGCTTGGCACAGGCTAGAGTGATTTGGGAGAGAGAACCTCAATGAAGAAACTGCCACCATCCAGATTGCCTTCAGGCAAGCCTATGGGGCAATTTCTTGAGGGAGGACCCAACTCATTTTGGGTAGCCCTGGGAAGGTAGTCTCCTGATGTGTAAAAAAGCAGGCAAGGTGGCTGAAGAGATGGCTGAGTGGTTAAGGCTATATAATATTCTTGCTAATGGCCTGAATTTGATTCCCAGGACTCATAACAGGTGACTTATAACTGCCTGAAACCCCAGCTCCAGGGGGACCTGACACCTCTGACCTCTGCGGGGACTTGCATTCATGTGCACATGCCTGCCCCCATTTACACATAATTAAGCAACATAATTTAACAAAGAAAACCAAAAGAATAAGAGATCAGGCAGAAGAGCCACAAGGGACAAGCCAGTAAACAGTGTCCCTTCATATTCTCTATTTCAGTTCCTGCCTTCAGGTTCCTACCTTGAATGTCTTCATTGAAGGGATATGACTTGAGATATTATAAGAAGAAATAACCCCTTTCTCCTTGAGTTGATTTGAGCCATGGTGTTGTATCATAGCAATAGAAACCCCAACTAAATAGCCCTGTAACCAATCACCCCATAATGCAGTGACTGAAAACTACAAACAAGGATCACAATCTTGGTTCATTTGAATCAGGAATCTGTGAATTGGTTTTGCAGAATGTCTTTTCCTTCCACTCTCTTAGGCATTCATTCTCTTCACTAGGATTCCTGTCATCGTTGAGCTCCAACTGGAACATTTGATCCCAGGCCCAGTCCTGTGGTTGCTAACAAACTTCAGTTCCTAGCAGGCTGCTGACTTGAGAGATCTGGCTCTCTGACCTCAGCTCATTTCTGCAGTACATGATTCTAACTGTCATACTGCCAACAGCAAAGTATCTGTGGATATTTTTAGTATCAGAATGGGAAGAATGTTCCAGCCTAAAAATAAGGGAACCTTGCATCATGCCATAGGTCCTGCTTTACAGGAAGTAGACAGTGACACGCTGGTAAAATGTGCAAATCTTATTGAATGGACATATGTCCTAGAGAGGAAACATGAAAGAATCTGGGATAGAACAGGGAAATGAGAAGTTAAAAAAAGCCTTAACCTTGCGCTATCAAGAGGATCAGTGGGCAAAGACACCAAGCCTAAGGACCCCAATTTAATTCCCAGGACTCCTATGGTAGAAAGGGAAATCAGCTCTTTTGAACTGTCTTCTGATCTTACCATGCACACCTGGAATGGGAGTTACAGACAATTGTGAGCAGCCATGTGGGTGCTTGGAACTGAACCGGGTCTTCTGCAAGAGCAGCCAGGGCTCCTAACTGCTGAGCCATCTCTCCATCCCCTAGCCTAAGAATTATTAACAACTCTAGTTTGAAAGATGAAGAGTCTGCAAAAAAATGTCTCAGGGCTGGGGAGATGGCTTAGTTGGTAAAATTGCTTGACATATAGACATGGCGACCTGAGCTCAATCCTCAGCACCCATATGAGAAAGCTGTGCATATAATTCCAAAGCAGTATAATAAAATGTTGTGAGACCCCTCCTACTTCATTAGTAGGTATATTAAAAAAAAGTGTGATTGTTTGAAAATGCTTGGTCCAGGGAGTGGCACTATTACAAGGTGTGGCTTTGTTGGAATAGGTGTTTCACTCAGGGCATGGGCTTAAGACCCTCGTCCTAGCTGCCTGGAAGTCAGTATTTTCGTAGCAGCCTTCAGATGAAGAGGTAGATCTCTCAGGTCTTCCTGTACCATGCCTGCCTGGATGTTGCCATGCTCCCAACTTAATGACAATAAACTGAACCTCTGAACCTGTAAGCCAGCCCCAATTAAATGTTCTTATAAGAGTTGCCTTGGTCATGGTGTCTGTTCGCAGCAGTAAAACCCTAACTAAGACACTCAGCTTTATGACCTACTACATAATCATTGCGCTGCCATGTGGTTATATTGTCTTCAACAATAACCAGCAATATACTAGAAACTGGTTTTGGCTGAGATATTACTGTTGTTGCTGTTGTTGTTGTTGTTGACACAGGGTCCACTGTATAGCTTTGTTGGCCTGGAACTCATATGTATACCAGCCTAGTACACAGAGATCTGTGTGGCTGCAAGTTTGCCTCAACAAGCCACTCAGGGGAGGCAAAACAGAGTGATAGGGTCCCCAGCCAATGTCCTCCCAGATGAGAAAGAGTGAGGTCTGGGACTGATATTGTGGTTCTTTTAGCTGAGGACCGCAGAGAGTTGGAAACAGTGATCCTTGGGTCCATGCTTCCCCTAGAGTAGCAGGCAGGAAGAGGATGGTGGAGCCCACAATGGGACAGAGTTTGGGTCCAAGTGAGTGCTCAGAGCATGGGGAGACTGAACGAGTGAAGAAATCTCTGGGAGATTTTGGCAAGGTTCTTTACTATGAAGGCCTTCCCCCACCCACTTTCACCCATCCTTGATGAAGGAGACAGTCCTTGCTTGTCCAAACTGCTTTATTTTATGTCATATGTGAATGCAAATGTGTTACTCAGGGTGAACCAGGAATTAAATACCTTTTGTGTGAAGAAATGCTCAGGAAGGGCATCTCATTAGCTAAACACTTGGGGCCTATCCAGGTACCTCATTAGCATGGAGAACTCCAAGGTTTTATGCTATGTGACCAGTTGTCATGGCCCTCTCCGCGAGATGTCATGGTTACCTGTTCCAGGGCAGATAGAGCTTGGCAGGGAGCGCATTCCATGCCCACTGTTCTCAATTCTGAGATTCCCTGGGGTTGTGAACCTGCTTCAACCTTATCAGTTCTTCTGTCTGGTGGCACGGTCCATGCCCCACAGAGATCTGCCTTCCTCTGCCTCCCAAGTGTTGGCATTAAAGGCATATGCTAGGCTGAGATATTATTTATTTATACAACAAATAGCATGGGCCTTTCTAAATTTAGAAATCTAAATTATGATTTTATTACCCAGGCTTGCTATAAACTATATAGTACTTAATTTTTCACCATTGACAGGGCTAATTCATTCTGACAGATTTTAGGTTCAAGTGACAGGACTCCCAAGCAAATTCTGAAGTTGGCATACATTTTTTTTTCCTGCATTTCATCCCTTTCACAGCTGGAAGTTGTTTGAAGTGTCTGGAATATGAGAAATGCTGGGATAACAGTATTTCTAGGTGCTATGTGAATTGGTGAGCACTGTGATGTCATCTATGTAATGGATCAATTTGATGTTCTTTAGAAAGCCTAAGCAATCTCTTCAGGCTGCATCATGAGAGAGGGCAAAAGAGAGTTCAGTTCTTGACAATAGTGTAAACGCATACGAATTTCCTTTCTGTGTAAGTATAAACTATTTTTTTAAATCTTAATTGACTCAGAAAATAATGAGTGCTAGTTTCAAAGCAGAGATAAATGGGTGGGGTGCCTATTTAATATATTAAAGAGGACCCTGGCTACCAGTTCTCCTGGCTTCCCTCATTCCCTCCCTGTCACAGGGCTGTACAGGCTGCATACCTTGCCCCTCCCCTAAACTTCTCCAGCTCAGGGTATGGGCTGCCCTGTATAATTCAACCAGTTTGGTTACCCTTCTTCTTTGAACCTGTGGGCCTGCCTCCTCCTGTATGCTGTGCATGGTTCCCCTGTTCTCCCGTCTCCCTTCCCCTCCCCTTCTCCTCATCCGGCACAGCCCAGTCTGCTCATGTCCAATCCGGACTGTCCAGATGTCCCCGCCTCTGACTGTGCTCTCCCACATATCCATAATGAACTTTCTCCTCTATCCTACCTAGGAACAGTCATTTCCTTTCTTATTTCTTTTTTTTTCTTTCATTAAATGAGTTCTCTATATCTATAACTATAGACTACATAGCTGGAATGATATTACGTCCCCTTAGCAATGACAGTGCAAAATTGATTAGCAATTGTGGTTGGTCAACATCTGCCTGGAGATTTCATCAGTCTTTCTCAAGAAGTAACTTAGAGTCTGTAAGAGAGTGATTAGTGACAGGCGGAGATATGAAGGAGTTCATCATCCTTAGATTCTTTCTGTAAGAATGACAGTGAGTTGCGATGCAAATAAGAGAGAAGAATTAGACAGGTGACTCAGGGCAGGGCCCCAAACACGCCAGTTACAGAAATGTCCCTGGGTTTGGCCTGGCTTTAGGTCAAAACCCCCTTGAAAATATTGTGGCCTCTAATCACTGTTATCTAAATGATTTTAAGGTACTTTCTGCAGAGGGGACAACTCTCCAGTTCGGTTAGCCTGACCAGGCACCACTCCTCAAGGAAGCAGGTTTACATTAAGTCATGCTAAAGAGAATGGGAGGAATGCTACATCCTTTATTGAGATGATGTGCTTTTCCTTCTCAGAATCTCTGCCCTTAGTGCAATTATTTCAGAGCCACCATAAGGTGCTGTTGAGTCTGCCCATCTCTCTGAGTCCTGACTCAGAAAGTATAACTTACCCTTTTTCTATTCTTCCTCCTTTTCCTCCTCCTCCTCTGCCTCTTCCTCCTCCTTCTCCTCATCGTATTCTTCAAATACTGCCATACTTAACAATATTTTCTCTGGTGCTTTGGGATGTTTGTACTCTTTTGCAGAATCTCCCCTCCCTACCATGTGGCTCCCTTCAATACTAACTTTACTCAAATAGCCTCTCTCTCTCTCTCTCTCTCTCTCTCTCTCTCTCTCTCTCTCTCTTTCTCTCTCTCCCCTTCTCTCTCCCGCTTTCTCTAGTATTCCTTCTTAGAGCAGTTGCCTATATTTAGAATTTGATATGGTGGGATTTTTCTTTTAAAATTTAACAAAAACAAACACTAATATTTGACATTTTATTTCCTTGGATAAGATTTTGTTGCTGTTTTTCCCCCAATATAAGGAGGATTTTCGTCTCACACAGCTACCCAAAGTGCTCTGAGCTCTACCACTGAGCTATAGGTATAACTTTAGGTGTTTTTGATTTATTATCCTGACTAGAGTTGATAGCTAGACTAAGTATCATCCATTTGGCCTTCCACATCAATGGCTATTGCCCCACAGGCAAATGACTCAGGGTTTTGTTTTGTTTTCTTAGTAGGAAATTGGCTATCAAGTAGTCTTGTAAACATAGACTACATTGTGTAGCTGTACTTTGCAGAGAACTTCCTTATTTCTTGATTCATAGATAACCTCCCTCTACCAAGAAAAGCCACCGATGTTCTGTGTTTTCAAGTATCACTTGGACTCTAACTATTCTTGCAAGGTGTCTGGCTAGTCCTCTTACCGTGTTAATATATTCACTTGAATAAATGGCCACAGTTCCCTTTGGGGAGACACTAAACAGTGCTGTGTATATTTGTGAGTCTTATAGGGACTTCTCTTGTAGGACTCAACTACATTTTGGTCGTTGGGTTTGGATTTATGATCTTGACTAGGCAGACTTGATAGTGGGTCGTTTAAGACCCTCCCGTTTGTCCTACCACGTCAATAGCTCTTGTGCTATAAGCAAATGACTCACTGTTGGTTTTTGAAATCGCCTCTGAATACACAATGGCTTGGTTCAGGAACTGGACAAGTGGTCATGATGTATTTACGGAGGCAACTGGTCTCCAGCTCTTCTGCTTAAAAAGAATCATTGAGAGAAGTCCTGTGTTGGGTGCACATGGCTATGCTATTTATTGCCTTGTTCGGTCATTGGCTAAGGATGAACCCCCCACCCCACTCCACCCCACCCCCACACACATACAGAATAAAGACAAAATCAGACAAAAGCAAAAGTAGAGGCTGTCATCTATTACATTTTTGGTCAGAGGATTGCGCGTCCTTTCTGTAAAGGCAATCTGAGCTACACACTTCAGTGTCTGCCAAACAGCCACAGATTTGTAAATATTCCCTAAACACAAAAGTCTCAAAACAAATTTGAAAATGTGAAAGTAAGAGCAAAGAAATATAAAGGGTTAACATTTTAAATTCATACATTGTTGATACTTTCACATCATAGTACCAGTCTCTAACAAAAATGAGACATTCTATTATTAACAAATAAAATACGTAACCTGTCTATGTCACCTAGAATAAGCACTGAAATTGAAAAAATAAAACAAACTGATGGACATGAAACACACCCATACACATACACACACACCCCACACACCACAACCTAAAAATTATCAACCTTACAAGAAATCAGAGCAATGCACAGTGAAACAATAAATAAATATTAGTGTCTATTGCATTTCCAGGTTTTTGAGTTAAACATTTTAGTTTGCGTAAATGAATGCTGTTAGTGCTCTCATGCACATCTAGCAGAAATGTAAATTCATATTGCTACAAAAATAAATTTATCATAAAGTTTTAGGACTTACTCGAAACCAGTCCTTTACAGAATAATTCTACATCAAGAGTCTATCATAAGCAAATAATCAGAAATGGGGAAGGTTTGTGCGAATTTATGACTTATATATGAATATATTAATCTTAGTTTTATTTGTATATAAATAAAAAATGAAAAGCAACCACCCTCCCATAGTAGAAAGAGTTATATAAATTACATCATGTCTGTATGACGATGTAGTATACAAGCATTAAATGAAAGAGTGTGATGAGCTTTTAGTGCCAAGAGATGATGTTGATGGAAGAGGAAACGAACGTAAATCCATGGTGTATATGTTATCACCTCATGTATGAACAATTTCAAAGAAATGCATATGAAAAATATGACAAAATACAAACCTTAACTAGGGTGTCTTTGACTGAGTTTATTGTCTTTTTCTTCTGTCCTAAATGAATATTGCTAACAACTCCCTGTGGCCTTGGTGTGTTGTGTGCTTTTCTGCCTCTGTCTCTTCCTCAGTTCCCACCCGCCTTCACTGTGAGGTGAGTGGGTTTTTCTGGCTAGGCGTCTGCAGTGTGATTCTGTGCCAAGCTAGTTCAACCTGATATCAGATGTGGAGGACCCAATCTCCCACAAGATTCCTCTCATTTCATGCTGTTACAAGTTCTTAGGTTCCAAGTCATCTGGCCTTCTGATCAACTGGTTACAAATGTGAGGGTTCTCTCTACCTTCTTGGATTGTCTAATTTCCTAGAATGGCTCATAGAATTCGAGATAGTGTTATATTTAGGGTGACACTTTTCCTAAAAAAGGGTACATATCAAGACCAATGAAGAGATTTGTAGGTTGAGATCTGAGACAGTCCTTAACAAGAGCATGCCATGTCCCCTGGGTAAGTTCCCCTCCCAATGCACTGTGATTTGTCATCCATCTGGATGATCACTTGAGCTTCAGGTATCCATAGGTTTGTTGGGATTTCATCCTATGGATTTGACTGATGAAACCTTGGCCACATGACTGAAACCAGTCTTTGGTTTCTTCTTTCTTCTTCTGGGGTTAGGAAGTAAAGATGATTACACACAGTTTAAACCTCAAACTCTTTATACAAACAGTTGGTCTCCTGAGCATGGCCCACTCCAGTCCTAATTCTAGTTAGAGGCTCAGTATAGATTAAATTCATCAGTATAAATTAGATATGGAAAGAGGGACCTGCCATCAAAACTAAGTCACTTATCACTTGGGAAATTCTAAGATTTTAGAGGCATTTCCCCAGGAACCAAGGGAAAAAACCTAGCCACCTCTTTATCTATCTATCTATCTATCTATCTATCTATCTATCTATCTATCTATCTATCTATCTATCTATCTATCTATCTATCTATCCATCCATCCATCTATCTCTCTATCCATCCATCTATCTATCTATCTATCTATCTATCTATCTATCTATCTATCTATCTATCTATCTATCTATCTATCTATCTCTCTCTGCTCTGCTGTCCTTACACAAAGACTAGTACGTGTGCCAGATTGACAGTGGTGCCGCTGTGTGTCTGAAAGTTCAGCCCTACCGGTTATTAAGTAAATTATACAGTGTATTGCTATTTTCATTTTTAGTTTCAGGATGTTTGAACATTAGCTTTTAAAACATCACAATGTCTTCTCTTCAGCTCCTAAAAGAACTAGATATTTGTTTCTAAGCTGAGTGGTCAGTTCTCTCTAGTTGGCATGTTTGTGTGCCCAAGCCCAATATATCCCTACTTATTAGTTGAATCCCCAGGATCTAGTCTGTAGAAGTAATCAGATCATGAGAGTACCTTTCTAGTAAATAACTCATGCCCTTTAAAAAGCTTAAGGGAGGGGTTGCAGAGATATCTCAGTGGTTAAGAACACTGGCTATTCTTGCAGAGGACCTGGGTTCAATTCCCATCACCAACAAGGCAGTTTACCACTCTCTGTAACTCCAGTTCCAATGAATCAGGTACCCTCACACCAATATACATGTAGGCAAAACACCAATGAACATAAAAATAAAATCAAATAAGAAGCTAAAAATAAAAATCCAGTGACCCTTCCCACTACCCCAAAAAAGGAAGAGAACTTTCACCTGGCACCAAACCTATTTGTTTGTTACCTCCAGAACTCTAAGCAATAATGTATTTTATGGTAGAGAAATCATATCATCTTAAGAATTTTGTTAAGCAGCCTGAATGGACTGACATGCCATTTCTTGGTATTTTCATAATTGTGGTAGATTTTTATTCTTCACATTAATTATTATTGAATATACTTTGAAGTTCGTTTTGTATTTTCCTGTACTTGAAGCTAGCTCTTAGGAAACAGGAATTTCTGGATTCTGCTCAACAGGTATAATGAAGAATTATTTGATGCCTAAATTATTGAATGTATACTCTCTCTGAAAGTCATATTGGAACAAGTAGACATGCAGGTGTGAATCGTGGGAACTAGACCCCACTTCCAGGAGACTCAATCTAAGAAAGATGCTTTTATATGGAAGGTTCAGAATAAGTAACTCCACAGAGAGTGAGAGTAGATAAACATTTATTAAGGGCTGGGAAGAGGAGCAGATGAGGCGTACTGCTAGCTATTTTAGAAGTTTTATAATATTCTATAAATTAACTCTGGTCATAGTCACAAGGCTGTGAGAATGTACTTAAAACTGTTGAGTTTCTCATGTTAAATGTAGAAATTACATCGTTCAGTTTTAACTCAGTAAAGCCATCTGTAAAAAGACAATAATACTTGACACAGGACGTTTGAATGAGGGTGTGGACATAGCAGGGGCTTGATTTCTTTGAAGATCAGACTGATAAAACTTGCAGGAAACTGGATGAGAGGCACCAGAGAGTGTGAAAAGGAGGTGCTAACACCATGCATTTTTAACCTGCCTGCCATAAAGGGTGGAGCTGTTAATGGACTTGAGGAAGTCATGGAGGAACTTTGAACTTGAAGATTGCTGGAGGGGCCAGGTCACAGAAGAAAACCAAATGCCCCCCTTTAAATATGTTAATAAACTTGCTTCAACCTTGGCTCAGAAATTGTGGTGGTGTACTTGTTCTCTCCCTGTAGGATAAATACAGCCACGATTTCACTCATTTTCTATTTGCAAAGACTCATGTGTGGTCTTCAGGCCCACTGTGGTCTACTACTGGATCAGCAAGGGCCTCTCAAGCGCTTCCCATTCTATGCTGATCTTATCCTTACCCTCCACTGCCACCACTAAAACTGCTCTTCTTCAAGCATCTCTGGTTTCAGTAAGTTATTTATGTATCTACCACAAGCCAGAATCTTTCTTTATACTCCTCTCTACAGGATCACTGAATTCTGAGGATTTTATTTTCTACAATACCCCCTAAAGTCTCCATTCTATGCATTTTCATCAATGAGTTTGACATCCATTTTCACTGTCAGCTTAACTGGATTTAGAGTCACAGTGGAAATGCATCTCAGAGTATACCCATGAGGGTATTTCCAGAAATGTTTAACTGAAGAGAGATGACCCACCCTGAATGTGGGTGGCACTGTTGATGGGGTAAGGACTCAGACTGGATGCAAAAAAGCAGTGAACTGAGCATCAGCATTATCTCTTTCTGTGTCTTGTTGGTAAACAGAAGGTAACTAATCGCCTCCAGCTCATGCTACTGTGTCCTTCCCACCACAGTGAACCAGACCCTGGCACTGGGAACCCCTTCCTTCCTTAACTTGCTTTTGTCAGGTATTTCATCACTGCTGGAAGACAGGTATCTGACACAGTGAGCAATGTGACCCCATTCCCATCGTGTGACCATTCACAAAGCAGGCACATGTTCAATCAGCACTGAACCTGATTGAGCTGGAGTGTAACAGTCCCCACACATAGAGAATTTCTTTCCTCAAGGTACTGCCACCCACTTTTCTTTGTTTTCTACATCCTCTTTCTTTGAAATCCAACCATCTGTCCATGTTAATTCTCTTAGTCTGGAGCTCAGTTCATTTGCCAGCTCAAACATTTCAAAAATTGCTTCTCACCCATGAATTTAAGATCACACACCTACAAGCAGCATAAGTCAATGATTACAAAGTAAAACCTGTCTCCATGCTCAGTATTACAGTGCTCATTATAGAATTCTGTTCTTCCCAGAAACTCAGAATAGGATCTCATTTGTAAATGGAGTCTAGGGTCTTTGGAGATGTTACTAAATAAAAATGAGATACTAGAGTGGATCTTCACCTAATTTTGGAAGAGAAAATATCATGTGACATTCTAGTCAGACATTGTCAAGAGCACCAAGGATTAACAGCTTCCTTCCCACCAAGGCTCGGTAATGGGGGTAAATTGGGAGGATATTCTACAAGTTTCAGAGGAAGTATGGCCCTAACTAGCACCTTAATTTTTGAATTTTATTCAGAAACACCAGAAAGTAAATTTCCATCAAGACTGTGAAACTCTGAAACCACTGTGGTGGTGTGAATATGCTTGGCCCAGGAGAAGTGGCAATATTCAGAGGTGTGACCTTGGGGTAGGCGTGCCCTTGTTGGAGGAAGTGCATCACTGTGAGGAGTGGGCTTTGAGGTCCCATGCTCAAGCTCCACCCAAATGTGGAAGGGAACATCCTCCTAGCTGCCTGAAGAAGACAGTCTCCTTCTGGTTGCCTTTGGATCAAGATGTAAAACTGTTGGCTCATCCAGCACCATGTCTGTCTGCATGCTGCCATGCTTCCCAGCATGATGATGGATTGAACCTCTAGAACTGTAAGAAGCCCCAATTAAACGTTGTCCTTTACAAGTGTTGCCTTGATCATGGTGTCTGTTTATAGCAATGAAACCCTAACTAAGGCAGAAACTAATACAACTATCTAATTTAGTCCTTAAAAAAAAACACTAAAATCAAATATTGTTAATAAGTGGTTCCCCAGTTCCTCTTCTCTCAGTTCCTGATGACCATAGACCTACATTATAATTTCTTCAGTTCTGCCATAAACCACATTTATTCATTTCCCTGTCTTTATTTTTGGATCCTTTCTGCATCACGTTTCTCTGCATTATACCAGTTTATATGTCATTTATTCCCTACAGCACTGGCTCCAGATGAGAGCAGAGACTGTGCCTCAGATGACTCCTGCTCTTAGCATATATGGGGCATGCATAACAGGCTTTCTGGGTGATGAAGGGTCACCCCCTTTATCATTTATTCTCTCTTGTCTGCCTCAAGGCCTGGTTTCTAACTCATAGAGTTCTGAAATCATCTTGACTTTTGACATGTAAAATATGAATGGGCCCAGTGATACACACTTCAATAATCTGTGATCGAGATTGTATTTAAGAAATTATTCTGTGTATGGAGCCAGACTCTTAGCAGCATAAAATAATTCCCACGAGAAAGTGTAAGTGGTAAAAATTGTAAAGGCATAAGCACAATTTACTTTAGGAATACAGCATACTGAGAAAGACTTTCCAAGACATGGAGTTTTAAGAGAAGACAAATGATGCTGCTTGAAATTGTGACTTGACAAGTAAGTAAACCATGAATCATCCCAATGCTAGTAACTGGAACAATGGAGAACAGGTTCTGTAAAGAGATGTCACATTGTTTTCAGTGAAACAGGTCTTGGCCAATCATGGGTATGCTTGGTGAATGTTGGAACATGAAAACAATTCACATTATCTGAAAGGGTAGACACCTTTGTTTCTGATTTACTTAATTTTTAAAGACAACATGTTTTGGGGGAAAAAGATAGCTCAGATTAGTCAAAACATCATGTACCATTGCAGGAAACCACCATATAAACAGATATAGTATTTAAAACATTGCTTAGTGTGCAAAGATATGCATAATCGACTGAAAGTACTCCAGACATTCCTCAGCTTTGTGCATTAGCATTGCCCTGCATTTACAAATGAGCCTTTTCTTGGTAGGATGAAACTACTTTCCTGTAGATATGTCCTGATAGTCCCTGACACGGCAAGGCCAAGTCGTCTCTTTCCACCTGTATATGTTCCCTATTCCATATTAGGCAGAGCACAGCAAGAATTCTATCTTATAATGTCGGCTAAGGCATGACGGTCAAGCAATAGGAAATAGCAATACTGAATCTACTGGTTTTGTTCCCAAAACTGTAAGTGTTATGTGGACAGATAACTTGTTTTATTCACTGTTATTCCTCAATGTCTATGACAAGTCCTAGAATGTAGCAAGTCCTCAGCTAAGAGTTTTCTTAATAAATCAGGGAGCAATCCATTGCACTTTCAAAGACATTGCAAATATTATTCTATTAGTTGTCACCATGGTTTCCATCTGTTCTGACTTACATTCTAATACTTTTGTTAGTTTGAATTATATAAACACAAGACAAAAGACTTCTATTAATTTGCATTATATAAACTCAAGATAAAGACTTCTCAGAAGAATCACCTCTGAAGGCCAGGAGTAATGATGCTGTATGCAGTTCCAGCATTTGGGGAATTGTGGAAGGTGAATTGTGAGTTTGAGGCCAGCCTGAGCTACATAATGATTTCAAGGCTAGCCTGATCTAAACAGTGAGACTGTCTCAAACTTTTTGTCGAAGTGCTGAGAATTAAGAATAGGCTATATTAATTCATTAAGATAGGTCTATCATAGGATCCCACTAGACTGCCCTTCCTGAGTAAAAGCATGGACTTGAATAATGTCTTAGTTACAGTTTAATTGCAGTGAAGAGACACCATGACTAAGGCAACTCTTATAAAGGACAATATTTAACTGGGGCTGGTTTACAGTTGCAGAGGTTCAGTCCATTATCATCGTGGTGGGAGTCATGGCAACATGCAGGCAGACTGGTCATGGAAGAGCTTCAAATTCTAGACCTTGATCCAAAGGCAGTCAGGAGAAGGCTATCCTCAGCCAATAGCCAGGAGGAGGGTCTCTTCCACCTGGGTGGAACTTAAGCATAGGACCTCAAAGGCCACCCCACAGTGATGTACTTTATCCAGCAAGGCCACACCTCTCCAGCAAGGCCACATCTCCTACTAGTGCCACTTCCCATGGGCCAAGCATGTTCAAATCACCACAGATAGGTGAACTCCTCTGCATTGAGAAGCAGCCCTATTAAGGAACACACACACCTGTCAAACTGTAAAAGCAAAAGAATAATCTCTATAAAACTCTGCAATAAAAGGGGTTGCTTATTTTTCATAAGAAATAACAGCCGTCCTCCCTTTAGAGATCCCTGTAGCTCCTTCCTCAGATCTTGTCCTTTTGCATTTATTATGCAGCATCTAAATATACTTAATTTAAAAATGAGCAAGCATTTTATTTTATTAGAGTGTGTGTGTTGCAGGATATAGCATCTCACAGTTGTGTGTGGAGGTCGGAGGGCGGCTCTCATGAGTCTGTTTTCTCCTCTAACCTTATTGTGAGGAAGGGTCTCTGCCACACAACAGACTGGTTGATCCTTAAGCTTCCATGCAAGACCTCTGTTTCTATCCCTACTTCACAGAAGGATGCCAAGATGACAGAAGCACTTCACTGCCTCTGGCTTTTTATGTGTTTGGGAATTAAAATCAGGTCATCATTCTTGCATGGCAAGTGCTTTTACCTTCTGAATCTAGGGCTAGATATTTGCAACCTCTTCTCCCAGGCCTGAATAGTCACTGGAAGAAGTGAGACAGGTGCGCAACAACTCTGAGAGTTTCCTGACAGTACATGTCTGCACACCACTTCCTTCTATTTGAAGCAAAACGTCCAAGCCCTGTACAATTTCAGAAGATCTTATTTAGTATTTTCTATCCCAAGCAATATCCCTTCAGCGAGTTTCTGGATGCTATTTATCATACAGAGGTTTCGGGTCCAAGCATATCACTATCTGGAAGTGGGAAGGGAGGAGCGATGGAGGACTCAGAGCTAGCCTAGATTTCACAAGCGCCACAGAATCATCCTTATGATAAAACTGTTTATTCTTAAATATGTCCTCTCACCTCTAATTTACCCTGAGAGGCCAATCTCCTTGGTTCTCTGAGTTCAAAGGCTGTGACAGTATTGTGGAGGATTAAATGTTTGTCCCTTCTGTGATTCATGTTGAAATTTAATTAAGGGAATAGGACTTTTTTTTTTTTTTTGAGGCATTAGGCTTTTAGAGTGGGGTTGATGCTAACTAAGGATGGATGCCTTTGGTCTTTCCTGGTCTTTCCTGGCTGTTCTGTATGTTGATTCAGCAAAAAGTCACCTACAGGTTTGTTTCTGTGTCATGGACAGGCCTCCAGAACTGTGAGCCAATCCTTTTCCGTGTTCTGTTATAGCCTCAGCCAAAGCATAAAGACAGGTAGATGCCAGGGGGTGAAGGGGACAGTGCCAAGAAAGTGATGGGGG
The DNA here is from genome assembly GCF_021556685.1 of Rattus norvegicus. Lineage (NCBI taxonomy): Eukaryota > Metazoa > Chordata > Mammalia > Rodentia > Muridae > Rattus > Rattus norvegicus. Next base: position 50,576,920 of record NC_141551.1, read on the forward strand.
CCACTTGAATCCTGATGTCAGCAAAACATTATAGGGAGAGGTCAGTTCAGAAGTCTTCTCTTCACCTACCCACCCCCAAAGATATGTACTTGGGTAAGGCAATTTCTAAGCCTTAGGGGAGTCATGGGACCTGTGCATAGACATCCTATCAGGGATGTCTGCAACAGTTGCTTGAATATTTTAACAATATTTAAAGTATTCTTGCAAACAAGGTACTGTCATGATCCCACATTTACAAACATGGGGTTGAATTCTGTTTATAAGATCACACTCTTTATGAGAGGAAAAACCCATGTGGTACAATTTAAAATAAGCATTTGAAAAACTCAGTGGATCAAAGAAAGCCTCGGTCACATTGCTCCTGTAATGAAGCAATGACCCCCTTGGTGATGAGCAGAGGAAGAGGTGTTGGACTATACGTTTAATTATAGGAGAAACATTTAGACAGGCAAGTAAGTGTTCATGCACAGTTTTATTTCACAAGACAGAGATGACAATATTAGATTCTGTTGTCTTTTGGAAATTCTAATTTTGAATAAGTTATTTTTTCAGAACCTTGAACACTCTGTAAATATATATATTTAAAAGACTGCATGAGGCCAGGAGGATGGTTTAGAGGTAAAGAACACTGGATCCTCTTGTAGATAACCTGGATACAGACCTTAGCACCCACCTGGTGGCTCCCAGTGTAACTTTAATCATAGAGGGCATCTGATGCTTTTTTCTGGCCTCTGTGGGCACCGGGAAAACATCTGGTACACACATACTTACGTATAGGCAAAACATGCATGCATAGGAAATTTAAAAATATAAAACGTTTTGATAAAGAGTAATGTTTTCCCATACTATATTCTTTGAAACAAACAAAACAAAATCTTCCTTTTCTTATAGAAATAAGGTAAATAAAACAAAATGAGCTATTTCTGAAAAACTCAGGTCTCAGTCCCTCTAGATGCATAGAACCTGTCAGGGCTAGGTTGAAGGCTGGGTATGTGATGCTGCATGTGGCTGGAAAAAGGATGACTTTTTCTCTTTCTTCTTGATGGAGAAGTCCATGGAAAGAATTTGTGCCTGCAAGAACTTGTTGCTCTAAATGACACTTCATTTCTTTGTAGCTCAGTAGATGAGTGCTTATATCTCGTGGTTCATGTAGCCATGTACCAGCCCCAGTGTTTAGAAACGAAAAACTGTGAGTGCAATTCATCCTTTAGTGCATAAATGTTCTATGAAGAGTGGAACTTTGCATTTGGATGTTCATTCCTATTAAAATATCGCTATCTTGATAACAGGTTAAGAAATACTCCCCTCCCACTGCCCTTTCATATTTAGCCTCCATAAAACAGCTTAATGTGTGTAGTAGATGTAGAAAGTGAGGAGAAATGAAAGAGTAAGATTGTGCTATGTTGTGTAGCTCCCAAAGAGCTTGTGAGAACGTCATCATCTTTCTGTGGCATGACTAGCAAGACCCACCTGTAAATCTGCTTAATGGCCAGATCATGGGGAACGAGAGCGATCTTCAATTTTGCAGCAACACAAGTTACCTCAGAGGTCACTGAGGGATCAAATTAAGCAGAAGGGTAGAGTGTAATGGAATAACCAGGGGTTGATGGAGACGGCTAAGCAAAACATAGGGCAGCAAACTCAAGTCTCATTTGGTCTCTTCTCTGGGAGATGAGAGAAAGTGCTTTTTACCAGGCAAGTCAAAGGAACTGACTGAAAATGAAAATTTTCTACTTTTAAAAAATGTTCCTGAGTGGTAAATCCTTATCACTTTAAGGTACCATGTATTTCAGACACAGAGCCCAGACACTTGATCTAGAACTGAACCGAAGGCCTCATCCCTGCGGACCAATTTTCATGGTATCAGATAGGGCCATGCGATGTTCCAAAGGAGAAAAGCAATTACAGTTCTATCTAGTTATGATGCCTGTGAGCTACAACGATGACCATCATGTGACAATAACCCTAATGGAGCAGTAGTAGCATGTATACCTTGGAGGTAATTAATAGCACCACAGCTATTGGACTTAAGACCTACCCAACAAGGTCAAAATAATTTCTAAACTGAAAGGACAGAGGGCATTGCCAAAGAGGGGGCAGAAAGGTTGTAAAAGCCAGAGAGTTTTGGAGTTTGGTATGAGATTATGTGTCCTAGTACTACCAGAAAATAACACCCATGTCTCACCAACATGACTTGCCTAAGCATGAGTTGAGCAAAGGCAACAGTAGACCAAGTGGAAGGGAAAAAGCCCATGGGGCCTCTACTAATAACTACAGGCAGCCTAGGAATTCTGGGAGTGGGAGAAGTAGTCTTCTCTAGGGAAGATCTCACCTATTGGTTATCCAACCAAATAGTCTGGTGGGTGCACATGTGAATGACATTGTTCAGACTGAGCAGATTGTGCTTGGGAACATGTATATGTGTATATGTATATATGTGTACACATATGGGAATATGAGGGGTCAAGTCTTTGTGTGGTTTCCTGAGAGTTGACAGAATGTGAAAGATGTTCCTTCCATTAGGTTATCCTGGAAAATGTCAACTCCTTTGTAGAAACACTGTCATCTGAACTCGAAACTTAAACTAGAATGAAAAGAATCTTAGCTGGTAGACTTGTCCATATGTGCAAGATCACAACCTTGTTCTCTCTTAGAAAATTTTGGGAGGATGAAAGAAATTCCAGGAAAGTGTCAACATTTCCTGCTACTTGTATCAAGACAGTGGTTGGCCTCTGTTTAGTCATTTCTTTGGACTGTTTGGGCTGAGGAAGTTTCAATCCTCAGATGAGTTTACAAAGATTCCTACACTTGACGGAAATGGTACAAGCAAAGTTATCTTGCTTGTGGCAAGCATACCTATCTGCTTCCCATACGGTTCCTATACTCAAGGATACCCTCAACTCCTCTGACTCCACAGACATTGTACATTCATATTGTGCTGAACATGTGGGTTCAGTCAGGACTGTTTTGAACACTCAAAACAAGGTGAATTTTAAGATTCCTTATCTTTGTGGCATTGTAGGCTGCTTCTGGAAGTCCACTTAGAATGAGTCCATCATAGCATATAAAAGGACTTGTTTGTGGTTATAATAGAGAAAGGGGTAACACTGGAGGATTAAATTGAAAATCATTATCCCATTGGACTACTGCCAATGAGTAAGTTTTCAAAAACCCATCTTTTACAAGAAAACAACTCCGTCTTATGTAACTAAAGGAGGAAAGTGTGTTCTATGAAGACACTGAAAACCAGACATTCATTTTAAGGAGCTTTTCCACCCTTGACTAAAATAGTAGTATTTCTGGAAAATTTTCCAAAATAATGAAGAAAAATAATAAAATACAAAGTAATACAATCGAACTAAAAATAGGTCTGTTTTGGTTTTAGAAAAGCCTTAGCTATTTATAGTATTTCATAGGTCGATGACCTGAAGAATTTTAACAGTATTAAAACAAAAGCCCAAGGGAAATGCCATATCCAGGTTCACTTCCTGGCCTCTTCTTGATGGCATTTCCAGGTATGCAGGTAGCCACACTGAGAAACAGAACTCTATTTTTCTAGCCATCAACTGTTCTCTGAACCAGCAGGGTGAAAGACAGCTGGAAGGTGTAAATTGCTAGACTGTTGGTCAAAGAGCGAAGAGAAACATCTGTTAAAAGACAACATTAAAAACATATTGTACTTGCAGATATAAAGTTGCCTCCAAACAAATTAATTCCTAATTTCTAATTTTTCCCCTTGGCTTTTTGGAGACAGGGTCTCTCCATATACTTCTGGCTATTCAGGAACTTGCTCTGTAGACTAATCAGGCTTCAAACTCAGAGACCCATCTACTTCTGCCTCCTGAGTTCTTGAATTAAAGGCATGTGCCTCTCAACAAATTTTTAATTTCTAGTAATTATCCTTTACACATTCTTAGAAGAATTGAAGTGTTTAGACCAATAAATATGGTCAGCTTGTCTCATTGATTTTGTTGCTATGGTTAATGCTTGTTTACGTTGTTTTACTGCTTTTGTTTTTAAACATGATTATAGAGTTTACATATTTTTGAGTGGTTATAAGGCCATTAATTTGTATATGATTGGATTTCTATATTTTTTGTGTACTTCCTTAAGTATAGCAATTTTAAAGGAAGACTGATGTGGGTTGAATGAAAATGAATTGCAAATACTCATATGTTTGAATTCTTTTTTTTTTTTTTTTTTTTGCCGGAGCTGAGGACTGAACCCAGAGCCTTGCGCTTGCTAGGCAAGCGCTCTACCACTGAGCTAAATCCCCAACCCCATATATTTGAATTCTTAATCCCTAGTTGATGGAGCTGTATTAGGATGATTAGGAGCTATGGTGTTGTTGGAGAAAGTATGTTGTTGGGGATGGGCTTGAGTTTTTTAAAACAAACCCATGCCAAGCCCAGGATCTCTGTCTCTCTGTCTCTCTGTCTCTCTGTCTCTCTGTCTCTCTGTCTCTCTGTCTCTCTGTCTCTCTGTCTCTCTGTCTCTCTGTCTCTCTGTCTCTCTGTTCCTCTCTCTCTCTCTCTCTCTCTCTCTCTCTCTCTCTCTCTCTCCGCCTTCAACTTGTTGATCAGATGTAGGCTCTTAGCTACTGCTCCATCACCAGGCCTGCTTGCCTGCTGCCTGGCTACCTGCCATGATGGTCATGGACTCACCCTCTGATACTGTAAGCAAGTCTACAATTGGATGCTTTGTTTTTATAAGTTTCGGTGGCATGGTGTTTCTTCACAGAAATAGAAAAGTAACTGAGACACCAGGTATTGGCAGATAATAATGAATATCTATCATCTATCTATCTATCTATCTATCTATCTATCTATCTATCATCTATCTATCATCTATCTACGAGAGAGGGGGTGTAGGGAGAAAGAAACTGTGCATGCTTAGTGTTCTTATAGTATGTCATACATTCTGCACCATTGGTTTTATTCAATGATCTCTTAGATCTCATAGATCATATGTACAATCAATCATTCCACCTTAAAAGACAAAATGTAAGCCCCAAGAATGTAGCTCATCCCTAAAACATCTGCATAAGGCCCTGTGTTCAAAATTCCCAACACCCATTCAGAAAGAAAGAACAAAAGAAGGAACAAAAGAGAGAGAGAACAGAAAGAAAGGAAGGAAAAAAGAAAGAAAGAAAGAAAGAAAGAAAGTAGGAAAGGAGGGAGGGAGGGAGGGAGGGAGGGAGGGAGAGAGAGAGAGAGAGAGAGAGAGAGAGAGAGAGAGAGAGAGAGACCCAAACCCAGTCAGGACTGATTGTGATTTGGAATTTGAACTCAGTAGTCATTACCCTTTATTACCTTCTCTCTGTTAAGCTTCTGTAATCCTGGCACTCTGAAAACTGTGACAAGAGATTTGCTGCCATCAGCCTGAAATCACCTTGGGTGACATAGAGAGTTCTGGGCCAATCTAAACTACATATTGAAACTCTAAAAGACATAAAACTATTCTGTGCACCAACTTTGAATATATTCCTCTTTAAGAAACATGCAGAAGGAATGTCATTGATACTCTGTCTGCTAACTTCTAATATAAAAAAATTCAAGAACCTTCAACTTCAACTAAGATTCATCACCAGGTAAAGTAATTGTCTGCATAACATCAGCAACTAAAACCCCGGATATTTTTCTCTTTCTTTCAGGTTATACTGCCCAAGGGCCCAAGGTGTTCAATTTTCATCATAATTCATTTGGCAGGTCTGACAAAGATAGTTTAGTCATCTGGTCTACCAAAATATTTTTTAGCATCAGGGTACAAACTTGATTTGGATCCAGAAATAAATGGCTCTCCAAAGGCTTCCTGGTAGTTTAATGATGTGATTTACCAACTGAAGATAGTAAGACTTAATTTTACTGAAACAGAAGCCCATTTTTAAATGCTCACATGTCCCTAAATTGTGTATAACAAATTTCATTGCAGTCAATTCAATGATATTTAGAATGTTTACCATCAGTCTTTTAGCCATAGGATTTATTGATGGTTCAACATTATTGTCTTTTTTAAATGTAAATAACAACTTAAAATATGGGTCATGTATCTTGGACTTAGTTTAAAATGGCCTATATTCAATCATTTTGGAATAATAATAGCTTATACTTTAGTCACAAAGTTTACAGCCACATCTTGTTTATCCAGAATCACTGAGAACAGAAATGTTCCATAAAAATAAAAAAAAATAGTTCTTTTATATATTTATTTTTACATGTATTTATTTTGTGGGGTGTAGGTTGATGTCATTATGCAGGTGAAGGCAGGTACAGGATAGAACGAGGCTTGTCATTGGGTGAGAAGGAAGTATGGGCAGGAGAAAAGTTTTGGAGAGGCAGAGGAGGCTGGAGTGAAGAGGAAGAGGGAGCTGAGAGAATATGGCAATGGACGTTCCTTTCTGCACATATTACATGTTGTTATGACTATTCTTAAGGGATGGAGGTGTATAGGATTTTGTGTTGTCTTGATGGGCAAATTATATCTTATCAATTGGATCAGAGGATATTGTGTAATGTGTTTTTCATGTGGCGACTTAATTGAGTTCAAGAGAGGCTATGGTGGCTGGATGCACTCAGTCCTCCACAAAATTGGGATGTGTATGCCTGGCATGGTGGAAACTAGACAAGAGAGCTGTGAGGGAAGGCAGCATGGCCTGACAGTTTCTGCGTTGGAATGGCCCACACACTACAGTTCAGAAAGTAGATGGTGGAGTCCCTGTGGTAAATTAATGCTAATTCCAATGGCCTGCTGGAGCCAGAACTAACAAGAGAGTGAGACTGCCAGGAATGTGTGGGAATGGTTACGCTGCTCTTTTATTTTTACCCCCAAAGTGGGGGTGAGGTGGGGGTGTTGTGTATGTGTATGAGCACATCACAATGTATATAGAGGTCAGAGAACAACTTTCGAAGCTGGTTCTTTTTTTCAGCCATCTGATTTCTGGAGGCCTCCAGGGTGCTCTTGGATCTCGCTTCCCTGTTCTTACAGGTAGACCCTGAGCCATCAACCCTAATTGTGACCTTAATCTTCTATTCCACTTGGATTTAGAGATTTAACCTATATAGTCAACATCAATGGTATTTTTCTTACTGAGCCATGCTGATGGCTCAAGACGTTCCATTTAGGGACATTTTCTTTCTTTCTTTCTTTTTTTTTAAAGATTTATTTATTTATTATATATAAGTACACTGTAGCTGTCTTCAGATACACTAGAAGAGGGCATCGGATCTCTTTTACAGATGGTTGTGAGCCACCATGTGGTTGCTGGGAATTGAACTCATGACCTCTGGAAGAGCAGTCGGGTGCTCTTAACCGCTGAGCCATCTCTCCAGCCCCCTAGGGACATTTTCTATACTACCTTAATGTCTCAAACTTTTTTCTTTAAAATATATTCATCTCTACTCCTTCTTGTTACATTGGATCAATGACACAAATTCAACATCCTAATGATTTCAAGTTTCTCTGTATTTACCTTTTAAAAAATTAGCAACAAATAAATAATAGATAAATGTAAATAATGATATATACCAAATCATAAACAATAAATAAATAAGAAATTAAAATATGAAATTAAAAATTAATGAACCACTGAAGAAAGTCTCACTTTCATCCTTAACACTCCAGAGACAAAAGATACTGTCTTTATTCTGCCTTCTGGGTTTACACACAAGGAAACTCTCTAGGGTTTTAAATACTTGATCCTCCTTTCCCTTCCCTCTGCATTCTGGGATTACAAGCATGTAGCCCTTTGCCCTGGTGACACAATGGTGGTAAGCAAACATTCTAACCAACCCAGTTATATCCTCAACCCTGCTTTGCCTTTTTCATAGTGGATAAACTTTCTTCTCTTTTGCTTTAGAAACATATTTTTACTTTTAGTTCACCTAGAAGTCAACTACAGAGAACATAGATCCTCCCTCCTATACTTTATTGACTTACAGTTCCATGTGGCAATGTGGTGTGCTGAGTGGTGACCCAACCTTCCATCCCCCATCCCCCAAATATGTCCCTCTCCCTATATCCAGAGCATGTTAATGTTACTTTTGTTAGAAAAAAAGACCATTGGAGACACTAGAAGTTCACGAAAGGATATATTCGTTCTGAAAGTATCAAGTAGCCCTTGATGCTGAAGACAGGTCTCTAGACCTTTATACCTCAGAGATACAGAGAAAGAAATGTGAAAACATAGGCAGAGACAAAGAGATTAAGTTACAAGCGAAGAATTGACAATTGTCACTGAAAGAAAGTGGAAGAGGCAAGAAGCAGAATTCCTTCCGATCCTCCATTAGTTCTTGGATTTTGTATTTCTGGCTTCCAGAATTATAAGAAAATTAATTTCTTCCACGTTAAACATTTATGCATATACTGCCACTATCCACTGGAACCCAACCTCGGAGTGCTGTGCCAAAAGATTCCAGGTGATGTAGAAGGGCTAGTTGGCAATTGATACGCAATCAATAATGATTTTTGTTTTTAAATACAAGGGCTCTTGTAGCCCAGGGCTGACCTCAGATGGGCTATATCGCCTGAATTCCTGAACGACGTCCAGAGTGCTGAGATTGCAGGCTACTCTACCACATCCACTTTGTGTGGTGCTAGGGTTCAAACCCAGGACCTTGATCATACTATGGAAGCACTCAACCAACTGAGTCATATTCCCAAAGTTTTTTTTTTTCTAAACAATTTTATGTTTTAGTGTTACTTTTCCAGGTACTGAGAAAGGCAATGTTCTCTGGTGTCCGCCAGCAGGCCTTGAATGCGCCGTAGTCAGTTCCTAACTCCTGCTCGTCATCAAACTCTCTGTGTCTTTTGTTTTATTTTTACGGACTTATATTAGTTGTCTCACTATTGTGACAAAGGCCTGACAAAATAAACTTACAGAAGGAAGGCTTTATTTCTGCTGCCAGTTCCAGGGTTTAGGACTTCATGGCAGGAAGTCTTTTTGGCACAAGCTGGACACAGCTGGTCATATTGCATGCACAGTCAAGAAACAGAGAGAGACGGGGTTGGGGATTTAGCTCAGTGGTAGAGCGCTTGCCTAGCGAGCACAAGGCCCTGGGTTCCATCTCCAGCTCTGGGGAAAAAAAGAAAAGAAAAAGAAAAAGAAACACAGAGAGAAATTCTTTATGGTATGTTGGCCCTCTCTGACGACCACTTCATAGGGAGCTGGCCCACCTGTGGCATTGGGGTTTTTCTTCAACAACCACATGGCTTTGGGGAACTCACCTTTTAATTTATGCAAAGTGCTCTTTTCAAAATCTTTAAGCTGCAAATTTTACTATCCTTCTACATGGTTTACACATCCAGAAGCCACTGAGGAGTCTGCATTATAAATGAGACCCTTTTAGGGGCACGACCTTTGAAGGTCTATTGCAAGGACCATTGAAAGACCAGGACAGTTGGTCTTGGGTGTTTAAGGCAATACTTAAAAATAGAAATGCCAACAAAGCCCTTTATAGCGTAAAATAATATATGTCATCACTTGTGTCAATTATTTTGTCAAAGAGCAATGTTTGACACAAACTCATGCTTGCAGGATACTTCCTCATTTAGCCCTCCATAAGCCACAGACATTTTCTATGTCCAGTGTCCTCATCCCAGACTGCAGCTGCTACAAAGCTACTGCTCATCTCCCCAACCTTAGTCTCTCTGGGACTAGTTTGTGATGTTTAGCCTGGCTTAGGTTCAAGGGACCAAGTCTTTTCTGTAGTCTGCCGTTCTTGCCATTGAAGGTATCTTCTTGTTTCACTGCAGGCTCCTGACTAGCATCATGTCCTTTGCCTCCTTGGAACCAATGGCTTCTGAAAGGGGCAAGCTTGGACTGACTTGGTTGTATGTCTTCTCATCCTTCATCTAGAGCATACAAATGCCCTTTCAGTAGGAAGGTGCACTGTCCCATACAAGATGGGCAAAGGTGTGTACACTAAGATCAGCTCCAGTGGGGAGTTTCAGCCCTTGTTGTAACTCTAATCCTTCTGAATTCTGCTAGACCTTGTATTGGGGGAAAGGATTGTGCTATGGAACTTGTTCGGGGGAGATAGGAACAAACGTCAGCTCACACCAGACCAGGCACAATGGATGGAATGAAGAAACAACGTAATCCATTAGTGCATGTATTGGAGCTATTTATGGGAATATATATATATTCCCATATATATATATTCCCATATATATTCACATATCTATATATAGTCCCACATATATATTCCCATATATATATTCCCATATATATATTCCCATATATATATTTTTTTCCAAGCCAACTTTATTCAACAGACTGTACTTTAGTCTGGGTGAGAACTCATGCAACTTTCATCTATTTTCTGAGTGCACAGAAAGCAAGCTGCTCTCTGCCTTCCATTTCAATTTGGAGAAAACAAACCTAGAAGACAGGGTCAGATATAATGAATGAAAATTCATTTTAACTTGATCTTTGTTAAAACTAAAGGCAAATGGGAAAGCGATGTAATTACATCTTACTTCAAAACGTAATGGGATTAAGGTTTTAATTTTTCTTTTTTCTTTTTTTCTTTTTTTTTTTTTTACTAATTTCATATGTATTTAAATAACATGTCGCCAACAACAATCACAAACCTCCAGAGTCTAGAAGCTGTAAGTGACTTTTTCTACACGCTGTCTGTAATGAGGGACAGTTTCGACCTGAAACTGGACTCTGGACTTCCAACCAAATACTCTTTTTTCTTCTAACAAGCATTTTTTTGCAGGCGTGCCAACCTTCTGGGGCATGAGATATCTGCCCAGAGCTTGACAAGCCAAGGGGTGAATTAGCGAATACACTCTAGTGCTATCAAAGACTCATATAAGCAGTTCATCAGCTACCAGCCAAGTGGCAAATTGGGATTGACTGGGAGTGCAGAGCAGCTGCCGGCTGTGAAGTAGTTGCCCAAAAACACTTGGCTTTCCCCCACATAGTCTTTAAGAGAGCCATCTCAGAAGCAGACCAGCTTTCAATGCCCAAACCAACGAAGCTGAAAGCAGGCTCGCTCCTAGTTGGATTTCTCTTGATTGTATCAGGATCTCTAGTCATCCCTGAGACCATGAGAGTGAGTCTGGCATAGAGCCTCATGGTTACTGCTGAGGCCACAATGCCTGGACATCAAAGATTAGAGAAGAGTTGTGTGCACTGTCACATCTGCATTCCTCAAGATAGCTGAGTGTTTTTGAAACTAAACAAAGGCACCATTGTTATAGGGATGGTCTTGTGGAGTGATCTGGGCTTATGAAGAGGTCTATGGACGTAGAACAAAAGAAATGAGACACGTGCTACCAGAGTAGAGCTAGTATCATGGCCACAGGCAGGGAAGAGGCTTACGGGTCTTTCAAAGTGGACAAACGCTGGCCTGCAGCTAGGTGATGCTTCTGCCATTCTGTAGCACCTTGATTTCTCTGTTTGGGTCTCATAAGAACCAAGTTGGGGACCTGCTTTGAGGTCACTTATGGCACAGAAAAGCAAGGTTAAATTCTGCCATTGTTAGTGGCAATACTCTGGCTTTCCCCTAGTCAATTTAAAAGCATATTTCAGGCAGATACCCTATGGAGACATATAGGTTTTCCTTGACCAATTGGACCATCCTCATTTTGGTTCTCCACAGCACCCCAAACATCCTTAAAAGTGCTTATTCCCTTCCATGCAAAATGGTGGGAGAAGTTTCCATCAAGGGGGCATCTGGCTTGTTTTGCCAGTGTGATTCTTTCTAGGGGGATATTGGCTTTTGTGGTAGTGATGGGTAACAAATATGATATCCCAAAGACTGAGGCTAGAACTCTACTAACAGAGCTACTCCCCACCCCTTCTGTTTATTTTATGATAACACAATCCTATAGCCTCCTTTTGCACAGTCCATGCCAGGCATCTCTGAGCTGGGCCAGGGTAAATACAGATTCAGCCTTGTGGGTCCCTTGCACAGATTTCAATATTTGTATCTGTCATGCAATTAAGAATGCCGTTGTTTCTTCTGTAATTTTCTCATCTTAAACATCAGGGTATGTTGGAGCCCACACTGTTAGGGCATCAAAATCTTTCCCGTGTGTGTGTGTGTGTGTGTGTGTGTGTGTGTGTGTGTGTGTGTGTGTGTATGTAATCTATTGAAATTAGTGGGATTATACAATAGACTGTTAATGACCCCCAAACCCATGTATGGATGCTCCAGATCCAATGGGATGGTACTTGTCATAAGTCATCAATATCCTTATAAAAGAGACCTCCCTGACCACTGTGGCCACATTGGACTGAGGAGTCAGACAGGAAACAAATAGGAAGAGGCAGGCTCTTACCCCGTGTCTAATCTGCTAGTACTTCCATCCTGGATGTCCCAACCTCTGGAACTCTGTTGTTTGTCCTCCATTCAGTCTGTGGGATTCTGATATAGCAGCATAAACTAAGACTATACAGTGGATACTGGCTGGAGACTCGCCTAAATTTATAAGTGGTTTCATCTAAAGATCTAAAGAACATCTTTACCCAGGAGGTTAGATGGATCTCCAGGAAAGTTTTCTAATTGGTTGTGTTAAATTTCATTTTAACTCAGCTCCTGAGATAAAGTGGATCTCTTATTAAAATGAGTGAGAAAACAGCATTGTCATCGCTCAACAAACCTTCAAACTATTCTACTCTCTTCTAATGTCTTGTGGATTCTTGTCTATTACACACCCTTCAATGTCTTCTCTGGACTCAAATCCAGGGGCAATCTTGGAGAAGAGTTACATACCTAACACAAGTGTGCTTTGTGAAGGCTAAATACGTAAAAGAAGAGCTGGCTGCAGGCCTCAGATTCTATTCAAGTACTTCAAAACCCAAAGAAAACACAACATAGCACATCAGAACAAACAATACCAACCTGAAGGAGACGACACCGTAACAAACATCGCTCACTCATTACCTGACATCCATTTCTTCTCAGACAAGACACATCACTGACAAGTGTTGACAGTGTGGGTGAAAGACACTTTTTCTCCTGTCACCCTAGGTTCTCTGGATAGAAGCCTACCAATTAGGCAAACAAAATAAAGATTAACACAAGGAAAACAGGACTGGGGAGAAGAAAGAAAAGCATACCAATTCGATATTAGTTATACTAATACCTGGATGTTTCCTGTGATGCAGGAGCCTTCGAAGGTTAATGATGAGTGAAAGAAATGATCAAGCATGAACTTTTGAGACAGAGTCTCATTATGTAACCCAGGATGCCACTGAACTTGTTATTTTCCTGGCCCAATCTCCCCAGTACAAGGATTACACATGTGAATGCTCATGTTTATGCCAGATTGGATAAAGAACAGAAAGTTGTGGGAAATTGTGGCAGGACAAGAGAGCTGAGCTGATGGGAATAACTAGAAGCTTAGCAAGTCCTGTCCTGAGTTCCCACATCCCCAGCATCCCTCCAGCTTCAGAGATGATACGTTATCCTTCCATTCTCCGGCCTATTTACACGTAGGGACAGCTCTCTCATGAAGGGCTTATGGCTTGCTTCAGGAGAAGAGAGATAGGTCAGAGAGGCCTCTCATTGCCTCCTGTTGTTCAAACCCCTTTAGTTTCAAATACCTCATATCTTGAGATCCACATTCTAGGAAATCACGTTTTTGAACACTGTCAACAGATAAGAGGGATTACTTGAAACTCTCTGAGTCCTTTATTCTGGCTACAGCTTTAGAAGCAGCTATAAAACCTTTTCTTTTTTCAATCAATCAAGTAACAAAATATATACCTACGACTCTCAAAGAAGACAAGGCAAGGTAAACAAATAGCCAGGTGTTCCTTGACTAAATAAGAAATTCCAATTCGCCTAGTTGGTTAAATTTCCCTGAGGTGAAAAGTTTCAGAGCACAAAGCAATTGTCTTTCCTCATCCGTATAGGAACTCTCTCTGCTAAGTTTTTGGTGTCAATACTTACATTATCCTTTTTCTTTGTAACCCTAATAAGAATAATTGCCACATGTAATTTTCGGTCATCAGGATTTGAACTATCAAGCCTCGAAATGTTTTGCGCCAGTGCCGTTCTATTCTAAGTAGGTATCCTTGGTGCCTTCGTTCTTCTTCTCACCCTGAAAAGTTGTGAGAATCACAAAAAGTTGTGTAGTTAAGACAGTACTTTCTGTTCAATTATTCTGGAGTCAATTATTCTGTACTTTGCTGTTTTGATAGGATTTTAAAAAAGTGAGTGAGGATGATATCTTTGGCAGGCCCATGCCAAGGTGCGCCCCTGAGAAATTAGGTCACGCATTCAGGACATTTTATTCTTCAGACGTAAAGATCCATGAAATAATCTCAAGGGTTTGTTTTGAGGGAAAATGTTGTCAAGACCTGTCTCCCTACATTACCCATGTAATTACTGCTTCACGAGATGCTAGCAATCACATGCTCTACAAAACCATAAGGGTCATTTTTGCATTCAGTTTCAGGACAAATTGACATTCTGTGGCTGTAAGGCGAGTTAACTTCCTGTCTGTGATTACCAACCTTGATTGTCAACTTGATTTGAGTGAGAGATGCCTGGATCATAGTGTGAAGAAATTCCTAAAGAGTTTCCACCTGCTCACACTCACTCGTGGCCAATGCTTAGCTACCAACCAATCAGGTGAGTCTACCTTCCTTCCAAGTTGGGCTGTAAAAGCCCCTTACTCACAGCGCTAAGGTGGAGACTTCTGAATCTCTAGTTCTTAGGGCTGCACTGATTCGTGAATCCTCATGAGCTTTCAAATAGCCTCCTATGTCAGTGTTGTCTAAAGCTTTTGTCTTATGGTCTTAAAAACCAAACTGTATCCTAATGCTTATTAAAACAATGATGCAGAAATTGGTCTTACCTCTGAGTGACTCTGGATACAAGGCTTGGGTGCCCCGGGGACAGGAGAACAGAAGGTGGAAAGGGGTCAGGCAGTTATAGAGTGGAGATCCGGTTCTACAAACAGCAGTTCTGAAAATGTCCTCACTCAGTAGCTTTTGTTCTTGCTGAAGGCCAGGAACGCCAGAAGGAAGTTGTGGTTCCAAATCGTTCTCATCTCTTCCTGTAAATGAGCATCTGTTCATGACAACTGCATCACCAAAACTGAGAGACACTTGTCTTCACCTTGGCTGACCACCTTCCCCTGCCTCACTGAAATCTCCATCCTAAGTCCTGTGAGAAGCCATGAGTCCTACGACTACTGTCTCTGTGGTAACCCCTTTTCTGGGATTCCTCACTCCTGTAGTTTGGAGCTCTCCCTTCTCTCAAGCTCCCACCTTCTCCATAGTAAACTGCTTTCTGGAACTCACTCTGTTTCCCATGAATTTTCCAGATATAATCTCAGAGTCACCTGATTCAGTGGAAGGGTTGTTTGACCATAAACTCCTAGTACCCTAACTCCTGAGTGACAGCCCACATGGAGGGGTGAGAGGAGAGGCCTTGTATCACTCTCAGAGGCCTCTGTGTCTCCCCGGTTCAGGGGAGTACAGCTCGGAGAGAGATGATTGAGGGGGCCGTGAGGGAGGAGGCACACTACAGTTGCTGTGGTTGCAACGAAAATCTTGCAAGATCAATCTAACTGGAATGTTGCTGAAATTCTGCCAAGGTGATAGAAGTCATCTGAGAGATAGTGTTAAAGTGGGTGAGGAATTCTGGGTATTTATGGTACAGTGGCAGTAAAGGCTCATTTAGGGCAAAATGGCTTCCTTCTGATCAAGAGAATGGAATTCCGGCCAGGGGGGAGCCCTACCATTCCAGTTGTGTAGGTTAATCATCCCCCCAGGGTGGCAGATTCACCTGAAGCCATCCTAAGGAGAAGGGAGGAATAATTATCCCCCTAATGAGATAATGGGCTTTTCCTTCACTGAATTGCTGCTCTTTGTGTAGCCTTTTAAAGAGCCTCAGGGATGCAGCTTTGTAAGTCCGCCCAGTGTTTGTAACCACCCAGAAAGTGTAACTTTTCCTTTTCGTCCATCTCTTTCCTAAACATGCTTTCCCTAACACTTTGGACTTCACTATTTCTCACCCCCCCCACACACACAAACACACACCTACCCCTGCTATGTGGCTGCCTACCACTCTGTTCTGCTGCCGATCTCCCTGCTAGCCTAACTCAAAGGCAGGTTTCATTCATTCTTTCCTCATTTCCTTCCCTCAGCAGCTGCCAAGGACATACTGCTTGCCTGCCCTTGGATTTTCTTTTAAATTCTCCAAAAAAAAAAAGTCTTTATGCTTCCCTTTTAGTCTGTTTGTGGTTGTTTGTTTGTTGGCTTGCTTGTTTAAACCAGATTTAGACCCCTAAGAAGGGTTTTGATTTCCCCAATATCAGCTAGCTATTGAAGGTCAGAGATGTTGCCTGAATGGATCTGAGTGGATTCTTGCTAAAGCCAGGGTTTGGGGAGGACACACACAAGGACAGGTTTTTTTTTTTTTTTTTTTATTAACTTGAGTATTTCTTATATACATTTCGAGTGTTATTCCCTTTCCCGGTTTCCGGGCAAACATCCTCCTCCCCCCCTCCCCTTTCTTATCGGTGTTCCCCTCCCCATCCTCCCCCCATTGCCGCCTTCCCCCCAACAATCTAGTTCACTGGGGGTTCAGTCTTAGCAGGACCCAGGGCTTCCCCTTCCACTGGTGCTCTTACTAGGATATTCATTGCTACCTATGAGGTCAGAGTCCAGGGTCAGTTCATGTATAGTCTTTAGGTAGTGGCTTAGTCCCTGGAAGCTCTGGTTGCTTGGCATTGTTGTACATATGGGGTCTCGAGCCCCTTCAAGCTCTTCCAGTTCTTTCTCTGATTCCATCAACGGGGGTCCTATTCTCAGTTCAGTGGTTTGCTGCTGGCATTCGCCTCTGTATTTGCTGTATTCTGGCTGTGTCTCTCAGGAGCGATCTACATCCGGCTCCTGTCGGCCTTCACTTCTTTGCTTCATCTATCTTGTCTAATTGGATGGCTGTATATGTGTGGGCCACTTGTGGGGCAGGCTCTGAATGGGTGTTCCTTCTGTGTCTGTTTTAATCTTTGCCTCTCTATTCCCTGCCACGGGTATTCTTATTCCCCTTTTAAAGGAGGAGTGAAGCATTCACATTTTGATCATCCGTCTTGAGTTTCATTTGTTCTAGGCATCTAGGGTAATTCAAGCTTTTGGGCTAATATCACCTTATCAATGAATGCATACCATGTGTGTTTTTCTGTGATTGGGTTACCTCACTTAGGATGATATTTTCCAGTTCCAACCATTTGCCTACGAATTTCATAAAGTCATTGTTTTTGATAGCTGAGTAACATTCCGTTGTGTAGATGTACCACATTTTCTGTATCCATTCCTCTGTTGAAGGGCATCTGGGTTCTTTCCAGCTTCTGGCTATTATAAATAAGGCTGCAATGAACATAGTGGAGCACGTGTCTTTTTTATATGTTGGGGCATCTTGTGGGTATATGCCCAAGAGAGGTATAGCTGGATCCTCAGGCAGTTCAATGTCCAATTTTCTGAGGAACCTCCAGACTGATTTCCAGAATGGTTGTACCAGTCTGCAATCCCAGCAACAATGGAGGAGTGTTCCTCTTTCTCGACATCCTCGCCAGCATCTGTTGTCCCCTGAGTTTTTGATCTTAGCCATTCTCACTGGTGTGAGGTGAAATCTCAGGGTTGTTTTTGATTTGCATTTCCCTTATGACTAAAGATGTTGAACATTTCTTTAGGTGTTTCTCAGCCATTCAGCATTCCTCAGCTGTGAATTCTTTGTTTAGCTCTGAACCCCATTTTTTAATAGGGTTATTTGTCTCCCTGCGGTCTAACTTCTTGAGTTCTTTGTATATTTTGGATATAAGGCCTCTATCTGTTGTAGGATTGGTAAAGATCTTTTCCCAATCTGTTGGTTGCCGTTTTGAAGGACAGGGTTTAATTAAAAACAAAGCATGCAGGAGCCCGACCTAGTCAAGCAGAGAGCCTTTGCATTATTACATGCATCGGGAGTTTATTTTCGCAGCGCTAGGTGATGGAACCTAGAGTCTTGCTACTTACCAGGCAAGTGCTATCCCACAGAGCCACACGCCATTGATGCTTTTTAAAATATAAATTTGTTTGTGTCTGTGACAAATTCTGGGTATTTCTCAGAAACCAGAGCACTATAAAGAAACATCCATGCATGGCTGTTGAGATCAGGCTATGCCCTACCCTAAGTTACTACATATTGTATGGATGGATGTCTTTTAGGTCGTGCACTGTACTAGGAAACCCCACTTCACGAGGTAGCTTTTGAGTCGGTAGCTCATGGGTGGAGGCAAAAACTATACCATCTGTCCAGCATCCTCCAGCACGGACTGAGAGATGATTTATTCCTGAAATACACAGTGAGCCACCCTATAAATCTATGGAATAGAATTGAAACTGTGGGAACATGTGGGCATATAGTCCAGCCCCAAGAATTTACTAGGCACACTAGACCAAGGAACAAGGGTAACTCATTTACCTGATCAATAAAGTGGTGGATATCCAACATGAAAATCATGACTGAACATTTCATACCTGGAGTCTCCAAACAAGGACTCCCTGACTCCTGTACCCTCCAGATGTTGACACATTCTACCGGGCACTTCCTGCCTGTCCATTTGCACCTGGAACAGATTTACTGTCTCAAGCTCCTGATTGTTTTCTTGATCACATTCAGCCTTCAACCCTTCTGATGAATCCTGTACCTTCTCTCACAGACCAGATTCCAACAGTTCCAGGCCCAGTCCCCACTGGAGACTGGTCTGGTTTGTCCCCCTATCAATACATACTTTCTCAGCCCACTTGGAAAAGTATGAATTCTGCTGTCGTTCTTTGGCAAGCATCCATCCACTACCTCATGCACACACAAATAGGTGTGTGTGTGTGTGTGTGTGTGTGTGTGTGTGTGTGTGTGTGTGTGTGTGTGTGTATTTACTCCATAGTGTGGGAAGTAAAAGACAATACTAGTAACTAAGATTGGAATAAAGAGTCTCGATTCACCTCAGCGAGGCTACAGAGCACTGACACTGCTAATCCTAGTGAATGTATTGTTGTTCAGTGAAATTCTGACACTGTGGAAAGACACACGTTTGTCTGTGTTTCTGCCATAGGGTTCTCACAGCAGTGGCTTTTATGTATTTATTTTTATTGGTATTGGAACTTCCTCACCTTGATATAATGAACGGGTATCACTCCCAATGTTAAGAAACCTCTTCAATTGTAAATTATATATAATGATCCCAGCAACAACCTCCCAGGAAAACCTTTCGCCCCAGCCCTCACTTCTGTCTTCTCGCCTCTCATTTCTCATTCCTTATAATATCTGGACACTGCTAGAAGCCTACCATCATACAACAAGGAGTTTGAGATGACGGGAGTGAGAAAATGGATTCCCAGAAAATGACTCTTCTCCTCCCGGCCCAGACAGGACAGGGTGTGAGTTACTGGAGGAGTTGGGTGATTAAAAAAACTTTCCCTGTGGCTAGAATGTTTGTTTAGAAAGCAAGGAGAATTATCAGATAAACCCCTTAACCTGCTTGTGACTCTTGTAATGTAAACGGTACAAGCAATAAAGTGGCCAGCTGACGGCCTCTTACAGGACCGATCAAGCCAAGTGATTCCTTTTATATTCATTTACACAAGAAAGCAAACCTTTCTTTCCCAGTTCCTGACACACACTGCCTCAGCACAGCCTGTCAATTGTTTATTGGGTTGAGGAGAATGCCAGGGGTGGGAGGTGCCAGCCTCAGTCTCTGTTTTCCCTGGAAGCTTCTTAGGAAGCCATCTCAGCTTTTAAATGTGGCAAAACTCCTGTTGGGATTTACATAGAAGGAAGAATTGATTCTCTCTGGGTCATAAGAATTTCTGTATCTCCTCATTATTATTCCAAAAATGATTTTGCCTTCTCTTTACCCGGGAGGACTTGACTCAAACTGTATTTAATTTTTAAGTGGGCATACAGAATAATGCAAAACAAAACAAGTGCTTTACAGCAAGAACAAAAGCGCACAGACCCACAGACCCAATACCCTATCTTATTTGAAATTCCTGGAAGCATTCTAGGAAATGAGGTGGTGAATGTTAGTTGCAGACAAGGAAAGTGGGGGCAAAGGGAGGGAGGGAGGTGTTGGGGGAGGTAGAGAGAGTGGGGAAGGGACGGAAGGAGAGAGAAAGAGACAGAGACAGATAGAGATTTGTTAGGTAATTTTTGAGAGGCAGATACACTTCCAGGATATATATTTTTTTTTCTTGGGGGGGGGGGATACTTTTTTTCCTCGCTTTTCATCTCCTTCACACACTGGCCGAGGCAAACAAGGTGAACAGATGTGCTCAAAGAATTAACTCTGGCCCAGGGAACATGGGGAGGAAATATTTCCTTTGAAATAGCCACCTTTAAATTCCATTAGTTCAATCTGATAGAGAGGGATCTGGGCAAGGAAATGATTTAAGCAGCCAGGCTGTTTGTCCAGACACGGAGCCCTTTTGTCATATGAAAAACCTGAAGACAAATTGAATATTTCTCCCATAAACTGGCAAGAGTTTAACATCCTGGCTTGAAGGAGACAACCACATTTGTTTTACTGTTAATAAATTCACCTAAGTAAGGATTTTTCTTTCGCCACTAAGTCCCCTGCCCCCTCCCCACTCGTTCAGAACAGCTCCACAGTCGCCACGTCTGTGTAAAACCAACTCTCCCCACGGAAAAAGCTGCATAACCAGTCAAAGAACAAGGCTGTGGGATTAGCACATTATGAAGAATAAAGAGAGGCCTTCAGCTTGCTGTCATGTGCGATATTTATCACATTCTTCATGACTGGCTCTAATAACAGCACCGAGATAGAACAAGCTTGATGAATTTTACAAGCACAAGTCTAAGGAATCCAGGAGACCAAACCCACTTCACTTGCAGATTTTATTAGTCTTTAAAAAAAAAAGTATGTGTGTGTGTGTGTGTGTGTGTGTGTGTGTAGGGGTGGGGGGCCTATTGCTACAAAAGTAGGCTTGGATTTTGTCTGTTATGCTAATGTATTCATAGAAGAAGCTGGTGCTGAAGGCGGGTCTCCAATTAAGACAAATGAGTCACATTGAATTTCTCCCCCAGGGCACAGCAGGGGTGCTGGCAAAATCTACTTTATTCTTTGCTGTCAGGACTGAACTCGAAACAAAAGCATGAAAATTCAACACATCCACTTACAGAATAATAAAGGCTGTTGTTTAAAGCGTGAAGAGTTTTGGCACCCTTCTGGGGCCGGCTGCAGATCGTTCTTCCTCTCTATGGCTAGCACGCCATCGCTCTTGGAAATTAAAGATGTACTTGGTCGGTTAACAGCTGAGAGGAAAGCAGCCTGAAACTCAATTAGATTTTGTATTAAGCAAATAAATCAGGACTGACTGATATTGGCTAAACGAAAATGCATTACGGGCTGACAGTAATTCTAATTTGATTGACAAATATACGTGTTGTGTTATTAAGCTAAATGAATGATAAGAATCCTTTTCTTTTTTTTTTTTAAGTTTGAGAATTTTGTTCTAGCAAACAATTCTTCTCTTTGAACTTGGGAGGAACAGAAAACAGACCCCATCTACCACTTGGTATTGCTTCTCTTCTGCCCTGGAACACAAGGAATCTGTTTTCTGTTCCTGGCAAAGAGTTGGAGACAAAATGAGTTTGCTGAAAGTCATTTGTTTTCATCCAGCTAGAGTTAGGGCAAGGTAACTTACTAATCGGCACACTATTTGCCTGCCGGAATGGAGCACAGCCAAGACACCTTTTATTAGTCACTTGGAAAGCAGGGAGCTGCACAGGCCTCCTTGTGTCTTCAGGGCTCTGAGGCACACAGAGCTTTTCTGCATGAGAGCACTTTGAGGTTCAAGTTTAAGAATGAAGATTTCAACCAAATTTTCTAAAGCCTTGTGGCAGGTGTGTGTGTGTGTGTGTGCGTGTGTGTGTGTGTGTGTGTGTGTTTGTGTTTGAGAGAGAGAGAGAGAGACAGAGACATGTAGAGACACACAGAGAGAAAGAGACAGAGTAGGATTTATAAAGACAGGGTGGGGTGTGTAAAGACAGGGTGAGGTATGTAAAGACAGGGTGGTGTGTGTGTGTGTGTGTGTGTGTGTGTGTGCTTGTGTGTGTGAGAGAGAGAAAGACAGACACAGAGAGACAGAGAGAGAAATGATGGTGTGTGTATGTGTGTGTGTGTTTGTGTGTGTGTGTGTGTGTGTGTGTGTGTGCATGTGCACATGTGTATGTGTATGTTTAAACTACTACTTCAAAGTGCAAAGGTGCTATTGTGTAGTGGATAAGCAAGAGTAGAGTTTGGAGAGTTTGTTATGTTATATAATGTATTTTTTTTTCTTTGTTGTTAACATTTCCAACCTAATATGGAGAACAGGAGAGGGAATCTGGTCAGGCAGTGCAGGGCAGGGATGTTGAAGGCAGCAGATCTGCCTCTCCTCTTGTTTTTGTTAGACGTTGGAAATATTCTTGGTTCTGTCCTGCCCAGAGAGACTGCACTACCTACTCTGGCTTCTTGCCCCCTTCCTTTTCTTTTCTCACCACCCAGAGCTGCTCCCCTGCACGAAAGATATAGCAGAGGCATCACTGCACCCAAGAGGTCAGCAGAGCCCTTATGGATAGGCTGACTAGACTGACTCAGCTCTCTGTGCCTCAGCCCAGATTCTGCCTTAAGCCCTTTAGAAAGTCCAGAATCAGACAGTTAGATGGCAACCCTTCTATCGGGCCCGCCCTTGCTATGCAGGAGCTCTGTTTTGCTTGATTTCTCTTAAGCTCTCTTCTGTAGATTTATAATAATTTTCCCTCTTTGTCTGTGAAACTCATCCTTTGGGTTCAAGGGACAAGGAACTCAGAAGTCACTGGTCTTAATGACTTGAGTAGCTGTTGATGTCTGGAACCTTAGTTCCCAGAGTGATGTTCCCCTGAGAGAAAGCTTCCATCACTCTTATTAAGGAACCTCTAATTTGTCTGTATCACTTACAGACCTGTGCGTCATCACATTCAGCACAGTGATAGACTCCTAAACACCAACCTTTCCTTTGTAATATTTTCCATTCTCTTCATCTTTTCCTTTTACCTACCAGATTAATGGTTCGTCATTTCCTTCCTTCCTTCCTTCCTTCCTTCCTTCCTTCCTTCCTTCCTTCCTTCCTCCCTTCCTCCTCCTTCCTTCCTTCCACCCTTCCTATCTTCCTTCCTTCCTTTTTTCTTTCTTTCTCCCTGCCTTCCTTTCTTCCTTCTTTTCTTCCTTTCTTCCCTCTCCTCCTCATCATTCTCCTCTCGCTCTCTGTGTCCATGGTGTACACATGTTTGTGTGTGTATGAGCATGTACAAGTCAATGTCCAGGATCTTCCTCTGCTATCTTGTCATGAGCCAGGATCTCTCAGTGACCAGAGAGTTCATTGTTTCAGTTTTAGTCTGACTAGTCAGCCAGTCCTGGGAAAACTGTCTCACTGTCTCCTCCCAGCACAGTGCTGCTGTGTCAAGTTTTTATGTGAGCGCTGGTAACCCAGACTCAGGTTCTCACACATGCACAGCCAGCAGTTTACCACAGAAGCCGTCTGCCCAGATGTTCACCATTACCTTCCAATGGTCGTCCCATTCCCACTGCCCCCTACATTTCCTTCCTGGTTCCACTTGCCACATTTTGCTCTGGAGGGATGCCAGGAATTGTCTTTCTTCCCCTAGAGACCTACCCATTGGCTACACCTCACGGGAAATCCCCTCTGCCTTTGCTAGACACCTTCACCTCAGTCTGTTTTTCATCCAGCCTATGTGGGAGTCAGCTAAGGCTCTTGGCCAAAATAACTTCCCTTGATACCCAGTTCCTAATATTCCTCCACATACCAATCCACAATAGGGTTCACTGACATGGAGAGAAAGGAGGGGCATGGCAGAATGAGGCTTCATGCACATCTATGAGCAGTTTCGTCCATTCTCAGAAGAAACTCTACTGCAAGCCTTTGAAGAATTTGCTGTTTCATGTCTTTCTGCTCTTCTGTCCCTCCCCCTAGCCCTCCATCGCTGCCCATTGCTCCTTGGGTTTTGGTCTCTCTCTTTCTAAGCGCTCTTATCTGATAGGACATTCTCTGTCATGTACTGTGGGCATAGAAAAACTTTGTTCTGTGACATTGATAGTGTTAAGGTCAAACTATCCCAAAACATGGCTCCTCGGTTTACTGGAGATTTTCAGCTGAAATAATTTGATAAACAAGATGGATAGGGAGTTATGGGGATCTTGCCCTTGCTTCCCATCTCGGGATCTCTGTCAGAAGATCTCAGATATACACAGGACATGGTGTAAACAGGAAGGATACTATGACACACTCTCAGGGGTGAGAGTGGACAAAGCCTAGAGAGACCTTTGAGCCAACCTACATCTTAATCATTCAAACAATATCTCCCACCTTTCTCCCCACTTTCCCTGAAAGTCCCAGGTAATCCCTGCTCTGCTTTCTACATCTAAATATAGCTGTTCTAGGCATATGAGACACATGTAACTGCGCGATGTAGGCTTCTTCAAGAATGCCTTATTTTATTGTTGTTATATAATAGTACTGCTGTCAAGACTCATTCTTATTTGGGGTATGCGTCAGAATTTCAATTATTTCTTTAGGGCTAAAAATATCCCCCTGTTTATGCATGTTACTGTGGTAGAACATTCTTTGAAACCCTTTCGTTTTACAAACATTTTCATGTTTGATTTCTGCTATAAACATATATTAGTTTGAGAACTTTAGCAAAATGCTTTGGATGTAGGAGTTTCCTAATAGTTGGGGTTTTGTATTTTGGCAAACATGTGGGATGTCTATTAGCAGGTCCACTAGCTTTGATGTCTTGGATTCCTTGTTATTGTTTGCTATTAATTTATTTATTTTAAAACAGGGTCTCCTGCAGCTCATGGAGCTTGTTTTAATACCAAGTTGTTTATGTTTTTACTAAAGGGTTGTCTAGACTCCTTCCATGTTTGAGGTATTAACTCCATATCGAAATTTTCTCTTCTGTTCTTACATTGTTCTTTCCCTCTGTTGATTTTATCTACTCCTCTGCAAACGATTTTTATTCTTATTCATTCCTGTCTGACTCCGCCTTTTTTTGTTTTGTCCGTGTGTTTCCTAATATCACTCGACAGATATCAACAGACTCTCTTCCCTTTGCTATTTTCACAGAATCAGATATTAAATTTAATTCCGTAATCCACTTTGACTTTAATTTGTACATGGAATGAGATAAGAGTCCTGGCATCTGAAGTATGCAGATTTTTACCAATAATCCCTTTTAAGTCTTTTTAAAGGGAGCATTCTACATTCTCTTAGTTTTTCTCCTCTGTTGCTGCAGATGCTTTAATGGGCTGGAACCCTCTCGAAGTATTTTGCTATGTGGTTAGTTGGCTGTCTTCTGTCCACCAGGGTCTGTTTGTTTGTTTGTTTGTTTGTTTGTTTGATGAGGATGGGAAAAAAAGACTGGTTCTCTGTATTCTACCACTTCAGAGACAGCTCCTGCTAGGAGAGCCTGGGGGAAGTGTAGTTCCACACTAAGGACTGGTTTTGTTTTTTCTCTAAGAATATAACCTAATCTTTAAGTAAGAAAATTTTGTTGCTGGCTAACAATTAAGTCATTTTTATTCTTTAGGAACCACTAGTCTTCCAAGATAGATCTGAAAATACAAAAGGATTTTTTTCACAATAATCTGATTTTTATAGCAAATTACTAAGTAAGAAAAAATGGCTTGCAAAATTTATGAAGTTTACTACCTAGGGCAGTTTATAGGTAAAAAGAATAGATCTCCATGTTAACATTTAGCGCGTGCGCACGGGGGCACACACACACACACACACACACACACACACACACACACACACACCACCACACACACACACACCATTAATTAATTAACTAGCTAATTAACTTGGGGCCACCAAGATGGCTCAGTGGATACAAGGCTTGTGGCTAAGCCTAGCAATCTGAGTTTGAGTCTTGGGACTCACGTGGTAGAGGAGAGAACTGACTTCTACAAGTTGTGTTTCTTCTCCAGTCAAATAACTAAATTTAATGGAAAATAAAAATTTTCAGTCTTATTAGCCTATACATAAAAACGATTTCAACCTAACTTAAAAATAAAAAGCCCACATGTTTAATTTATCATTGACTATTTATTTACTTATTTATTTATCTGAAACGCTTTCTAGAGGCAGCAAAGAATTCACATTGGATTAAAATCTCTGGGTCTAGGTAAGTAATTTCAGATTTTGGTCAAAGATAAGACTTATCCAATTTTCCTCTAAAATGCACATTAGAAATTGAAGAGTTTGCTCATGATGAAAATCCTTATTTTCTTCCATGTGGAACTAAACTTGCTTACAAGTCACAGCTAAAGGAAAACACAGAGAGCATCCTGATTGGCTACCCTGTCTTTTCACCTGGCCATTACACATGCCTACAGACCGCATCTATGTGTACAGTACCCTGTCCCAGCCAGGAAGTGATATCTCAGAACAAGCTTTAAAAAAAAAACAAAAAAACAATACTCCATTTTCTGGAGTTTGTGCTGAAGCCAAGGCAAAATTTAGGTGTGTTCTCTTTCCTAACGGAACTCTATGATTCACAAAACCAAGTCTGTAAACGTCAGTTTACAATGTGACCAGGGCATTGGATTCAACACCACTGCAAAATATTACATT
Organism: Rattus norvegicus; assembly: GCF_021556685.1. Classification (NCBI taxonomy): domain Eukaryota; kingdom Metazoa; phylum Chordata; class Mammalia; order Rodentia; family Muridae; genus Rattus; species Rattus norvegicus. The sequence goes on from NC_141551.1 coordinate 50,603,564, forward strand.
TGACAAGAGGAATGCTGGCTTCGGTGGAACGCTTGCCAGCGACTCTTGCAATTACCAGGCAAGGCAACTGGTAATGAATTCTTTTAAGGTGGAATTCAAGTCTCGAGATTGAATGTTGCCCATTATTGGAGTTCAAAGGCAACTATCTCTAGAATTGTTCTTTTAATGCTTGTTGGATGGTTTTCCTTGTTCTTTTCTTGTAGGCACACAATTGTTGTCTTGATCTTGCGATAAAAAGAGCTTCTGTGAGTCTTTGTAGTAAGCCCAGTTGGCTTGGTAACATGGCTGTAGTCAGAATTCCAAAGTGGGGAAACAAAGACTTAGAAATTACTGGCTGAGAAACAGCTTGTTCTGGACTGTGGGAATCTTTCCTTGGCTTGTGGAACCAATGGAATCTTCATTAGCTCCTCATTCACCCAGAAACAGCCCCCCAGCCACCCCCACCCCCTTCTACACACACACACACACACACACACACACACACACACACACACAGTTTTTTGCCCTTTTGTATTTTTCCAAACTAGAGCTTTAACCACAAGAAAAATAAAATAATGTGGTCAGTTCTTCTGTAATCAGTTCCTACCAAAATTCCGCATGTGCTAGAATCTTCTTCGAGGCATAGTTCCAAAAGAACAGCCCCACGTTATTCAATCGTACATTTCTTTCCATAAAGAGGGTGAGTCAAAGGGTAAGACTTTACTTACAGGGTGGGGAGAGAAACCCAAGTGGCTGCCTTTAGGCCTAATTGAATGGTGACTGCTATGTCTTCCTTCTTTCTTTGTGGAGTAGTCTCCCCCTGCCCCTACCCCCAACTTTATTGAACAAATAATACCAGAGCAAAGTGACCATTTTAAACAATTACACCTAAACCATTCAGTCTGAACTGGGCAGAATTTAGTTAGATTAATTTGACTCAGGAAGGCCTCATAGCAGAATGAGAAAACAATACTTTAAAATATTTTTTTCCCTACTGACACTGAGGGTGTCCTTAGCACACTATGTCAGGAATTTTCCTTTGTGTCTCTAAATAATGCAAGATGAACTCAGCAGTGTTCACATAAATACTCCCGAATCACACTGCAGCTCTCTCAGCAGGGAGTCACGGAAGGATGGGAACCCTGGATAAAATGTTTTAAAAAGCAAAAACCTTTCAAGTCTCAAAAAAAAAAAAAAAAAAAAAAAAAGGGCAGGACAATCATAGAAACAGCAGCTCGACCTCAGCAAACCAGGAAACTGACTGGTGGGTGCTTTCTGAATGGACTTTTCTTTCTCTTCTTTCCTGCAATTGTTTGAGGAGAAATAGAATAGAAACTGTGAGAGAGGAAGCTGAGAAATGGGAGGAACTGAAGGATTCTAAGTAGTGCTGGCTGAATGAGAAAAAGTCTAAAGAAAGTTTGTGTGTGCCTTCAGGCTCGCCCATAAGCTGGGTGTTCTGGGTGCAAACGGGTGTTGTTTCCAAAGTTTCTACAATATTTGCTGAAATCTGACGGAAGATTCTAGCCAATGTTGCCAGGAAGACACACAACCGAAGGTCATTTTGTTTCCTCCATAATCCTTGTCATCTCCTAAATATTCTCCTGAAATTCACAGATCCTTACTATTGTGTCACAGAAATTTAATGTGGTGTAGGCTCCAGAGGCAGAGCTTACAGCCTTTAAAGAACAGTTCATGGCTCAATGCAAGCAGGGAAAGCAATGATGAAGGAGGTGGGGGTGGAAATCACACTGTTTCCCTTTAGTGGGTGTGATCCTAATGGCTCTGATGATTGTCTAGGCACTCAGTCTACACCGGAACACCACCCAACAGATAAATGGTCTTTGCCACATCTACCTTTTCTTTTCTGCCTCCCTTCCTAGGGGACTTTCATTTGTTTTTAATTGTGTAGGTACTTGTTAAATTCTGTTTTGATTACTTTCTGAAAATAGGTAGCAAGAAAGACATTGCAAGAAAATGCATCATACATACAAAAAGTTTAATTAATTAATATTTGGCTTGCGTTTGTTCCTTGAGACAAGGTATCTTTTTGTTTTGTTTTTGGAGACAGGATTTCTCTGTGTAGCCTGGCTATCCCGGAACTTGCTCTGTAGACCAGGCTGGTTTCAAAGTCACAAAGATCTGCCTGCCTATGACTGCCCAGTGCTTGCACTAAAGATGAACACTGCCATTGCCTGACTTGAGACAAAGTTTTTTTTTTTTTTTTTTTTTAGTAGCACAAGTGGACCAAGATTTGCTGCTGTAATCAGGCCAGCCTCAAATTTGCACTGAACTCCCTGCCCCAGGCTGCCAAGGATTTATTAGGCTTGCAGGTGCCATACCGTGTATCCTTAGTAAAGTTCCTTGGCTCAGTCTTCTAGCCACCTTACAGTGCTTCCTTTTTTTTTTTTTTTTTTTGGTTCATTTTTTCGGAGCTGGGGACCGAACCCAGGGCCTTGCGCTTCCTAGGTAAGCGCTCTACCACTGAGCTAAATCCCCAGCCCCTGAGCTAAATCCACAGCCCCAAGTGCTTCCTTTTTTTTATTGTAGCTCTAAACATTGGACATACTTTCATATTGATTTAATTACATATTTTTTCTATTAGAATATAAAATGATAAGATCTGTTTTGTTAACAGAACTATTTCCCCTACTGAGAACATGTTCATGCAAGTGCTGTAGATGAGAAACAATATTGGTTGCACGAGTGAATGATTACTCTTAAACATAGGCAAACATTTAATAAAAGATCAGACATCACTCTTTGAATCAAAGAAAATTCAACAACTCTTGATTTTGTTTTATCACGGATCGGTCTCCAGAGATTACTTGATTTGTTTTTATAATCTTGGAAAGTAGACCACACTCTGAGGAAATCAAAAATGCTAACACATAGGAGGACGTACAGGATTTTAGTTGCCTTATACATTCAAACCTGTCTACCCTTTGAGGGGCAACTTGGTTCCCCCAGTGTGGAAGAAACATTTGCTAGCCTGTCCAAGGCCCATTCTTGAATCCTGCTTTAAACCAGCTAAATATTTTATTAGTTTCCGAACTTGTTTCATGATTTAAATATGATCCATCAGTATATTTATTTCATTTTTATGTGAGAATGATAACTGTGCCTACTTTTGAACTTTCTTATTAACCAATCTGGAAATATACTTCTCAATTGAATAAGTCATATTTTGTCAAAGTCTGTCTTTGGTGTGCTCACTATACAGCCGGTTACTCCTTGAATATGTTTGTTCTGTACATGAACTAATATCTGAGAAATACAAAGACATATCAGTAAAGGAGAGAGAGTGAGAGGGAGGGGGGAAGAGGGAGGAAGAAGAGGAAGAATAAAAAGAACCAAAAGAAACATCATCATCATCATCATCATACTATACTTACTACTACTACTACTACTACTACTACTACTACTACTACTACTACTACTACTATTATCAGGATAAGAAAGCATTCTGGATACATTGGACATTAAGCCCTAAAGAGTGTGTGGTGCAGACATTGCCTTAGAAGAGATTCTTTTTTTTTTTTTTTTTTTTTGGTTCTTTTTTTCGGAGCTGGGGACCGAACCCAGGGCCTTGTGCTTCCTAGGTAAGCGCTCTACCACTGAGCTAAATCCCCAGACCCCAGAAGAGATTCTTTATTCAAGAATCCTGAATCAATATCTACTCTAAGATGCTGTTTATATTCACAGACCATGGCCAATTAGGTTTGATGCTTATTTAGAACTCTCAAATTGAGAAAAATCTTTGGATTTAGGAGTATTAGAAAATAATTGAAACGGATCAGTCAGGCAGTAGAATCAGTCAAGAGTTAAAAAACAAAAATTTATGCAAGGAGAAATATTTTGTAGAGTAAATGTTCTTTGAAGGTCTGATGGGTAATAAGAAATAGATGTATTCTAGCTTAAGCAGCATGTTCTAATGTTAGTAGGAAGGGATATAGGTGTGGGTCCTGTGAAGATGATGTTGAAACCATCCAATGAAATATTCATATTCATTCAGAATTCATTTCAGTAGATCTGATTCCCAAATGCCTGGGTGTGGTAAGAACACAGGAAAAGGCATGTTCCATTGAAGATATGCAATGTTCAATTGACTGGACAGAGTAGAAAATGGTTACAAAAACCCTAAGACAACCAAATTTCTTGTCATTGACCATACCAGCTATTGCTGTTGATTCGATTTTGCCACCATGCCATGAGCAGCCATAAGGGACAGACAGAAGCTGTAACCTCAGGAAGGGACTTTACCCCTAGGACTGATGGCCACAAGAGGGTCTTGCATGGCTAAGAACCAGGAGTGCGTCTTCACTTGTATTTGTTGCTCATAGGTGTATTATTGTTCTCCAGTCAGAAGCAACTGGCTAACATGAAATGAAGTAGATTTTTATATGTTTAATTTTACTTTATGAATATGTGTCTTGCCTGGATGTATTTATATGTGTGTACTACACACATACCTAGCTCCCAGAGAGACAGCAGAAAGCACTGGATCTTCAAGAACTTGAGATTCTTATTAAAGAATTCAGTAGTACTGATGTTGTTGTTGTTTTTTTTAATCCAAGAATATATAGAAGAAAACACAACACACACACATTTTCAGGATTGCATTTTGTAAGATTTTAGGCTAGGCTTAACCATCTGTGAGTACAGAGACGAGACATGTCCAACCCAGAAACATGGCAAACAACATATTTGACTTTAAATAGATAGAACTGTTCTGAGTATTGTGTGGAATGGGTAAGCAAATCTGTTGATCTCCCTGTGGTACAATATTGAGAAATCGTTTCTGTGACTAATAAGTGAAGTAGGTAAGAAGCATTGAAACACAGCCACAAACAAGCTTGCCTGTGACAGAGGTATTCTCGGGTAGCCATGGTGAGACCGGGAAGAACAACTTCTTGAGCACATTTGTCACAAGGGTTTTACCAATTTAAATTTGTTTCATACCCACCTATACCCATTTTAATAGTTGGTTCATTGTCTTTGTCATGTTTATCCCATTAACATTTAATAAACCTTCCAGCAGAAAAGAAGGTCAAGTTAAAACGTTGGACTAACGAGAAAATCAATAGACAACACAAAGCTAAGCTGTGGCATGATTTAATACCTTTTGAGAAGAGATTGCACAATATAAGGCTGGCTGCATATAGGCACATTATATAAGTAGGTACCTAATCTCTAAATTGATATGAACATACACAGATGCCATGCCCTCTGCTCCTGAATGTATGTATCTGACTTTCAAAAGACCCAGCCACCATGTGCTGTAACAAACGTTCCCAGATCACTCCAGTTCTGTCTTCAGCCTTTTGATTCATTTCAGGCAATTAGCTTTAACATCCATCCAAGTTCTGTGGCCGACACACTGCTCAAAAAGAAAATGAAAACTGCAGTAATACTGTATAAAATGATTTGTTCCTCAAAGACAGTTTTGGTGCTGTTTGAATCTTTCCATACTAACTTTGAAATTGTAACTTAAAACTCAGAAATCTAAAGGCCTGGCTGCATCAAGAGACACCCCCAAGAACATGTATCACAAAACCTGTAAAGAAGCTGGGGTGATGACTCAGAAATTAAGAACACTGACTGCTCTTGCAGAGGGCCTAGATTTAATTCCCAGAGCCCATATGGTAGTCACAACCACCTTTACTCTTATTAAAGGTTCTATCTATTTAAAGTCAAATATGTTGTTTGCCATGTTTCCGGGTTGGACATGTCTCTGTACTCACAGATGGTTAAGCCTAGCCTAAATCTCACAAAACGCAATCCTGAAAATGTGTGTGTGTGTGTGTGTGTGTGTGTGTGTGTGTTGTGTTTTTTTTCTATATATTCTTGAATTAAAGAAAAAGGCATCAGTTCTACTGGGTAGTAACAGCACACACACCTCTATTCACAGCCTAGGTGCAGGCAAGCAGTGCTCTGTGAGTTCCAGGCCAGTCTGGTCTACAGAGAGAGAGTTTCAGGACAGCCAGGGCTACATAGAGGAAAGCTGTCTCCAAAGGAAGAAGAAAGGAGAAGGAGGAGGAGGAGGAGAGGGAGGAGGAGAAAAAGAAGAAGAAGAAGAAGAAGAAGAAGAAGAAGAAGAAGAAGAAGAAGAAGAAGAAGAAGAAGAAGAAGAAGAAAGAAAGAAAGAAAGAAAGAAAGAAAGAAAGGAAGAAAACAACCCCCAAAACAAAACAAAAGGTATCAGTATTTGTCCTTAAGCTCCTATCAAGCTCCATCTTTTTCACTCAGAATTAGAGAAGCAACAATCCCTTGCATCTCTGATAGGAACATTCTTGCTTTCTCACTGAAGCCCTTCTGCAAATGGATTCACAAGCACAGATCTACGAAGCTTTGCTTCCTTGTGGAAAATGATTTAGAAGATGTTTCCCTGAATCACTGCTTGTTATTGTAGTCAATTTAATTAGCTGACTAATGACAATATCAGTTCACAATCAAAGTAGTCAAAAATACCGAATTCAGTAATTAGACCATATAATTTTTTACAGCTCAGTTTGATAGTGGAAAAGCACTGTGATTTCAGCCAATTTTCTTCAAATAGTGTACTCTATTCAAAATTAGGAATTCCATGGTGTGTTCTTGTGACATTTAAAGCTGGAGATGGAGTATTTAGGTTAGAAAGCATAGTTCCCTCCTGTACTCCATGTGAAATTGCTTGTAAGGAAGGCAGACTACATTGTAAATTCACTTCCCCACCAACCGTTCTGAGAGCCTGACATTCACTCTTTGTCACCAGAGTTCCATTCCCTAAGAGACACCACACGGACTGTAACACAGGAAAGCAATTCATCTCCATTGGGTAATTTTAATGATTCTATAATTATAGAAAGCTATGTTTCCCTCCTCTCTCAACTCAAATACTCATTGGCATTTTAATGCTAAGACAAAAGGGGGGAAAAAGGGAAGAGATTTTCTGTATTTTCATTTTAAGAATGTCATATTAACAGAATCTACAAAGCAAACACAGATAATGTTACCGGTGTGATATGACACATGGTGTAACCAGTGGCTGTGCAAAATCCCAGCCCGCAAGCACTAAACTAGGCTAATTTCATCTTTCCCAGCTGCCTGCCTTTCAATTCTTTATCTCAGCTATCAGGATTGAATAAATTTCATCTCCCACACTACAAGTAATGAGCAGGCAATGACTTATGAAACACAGAGACCGAGTTAAGACAGAATTAGAATACAATTTTAATGAGGCAGAGAGGCAAAAGTGGATGTGTTACTCCTTTGACAGACTTGGCAAAATATCCAATATTATTTCAAATGCTCTTTCCGTTCTACAAAGAAACTGTCAAATATTAAAATAAAAATGAAAAAAATCCAACACCCAGTGCTCTGAAGAATTCTTTAGGGGTAGATTGTTAAATGTGATCATAAGCTAAAAAATATATATATTTAGAGGTGTCGTTTACGAGGTAGAGCAAATGTGACTTAATATACAAACATGTTAATGTAAACACTCCCTGGAAAGCAACTTTGGTTTCTCTGGAAAGGTAACCAAAGGGGAAAATCAAGAATGGACAAGTGTTTTCTTTGTTCCATTTAGTTGGAATGTCATGAAATAATATTATTTTTGGCTTCATCCTCTTCTGGAAACAAAATGAAATAAGATGGTGTAACAATAAGATAAACTCCACGTGCTTTCCTTTCTATTACTTTTAATGACTACAGCAGGAAAGAGGCCCATGGTCTTTGGCCAAAACAAGGTTGCATCAAAAAAATAAATGCGTTCATGTTCACATCAAAAGAAAAAAAAAATCAGCGCCCAGGGATGTGGTAGCTCTTGCCTTGAATCTTAGCATTCAGGCTGCAGAGGCAAGCGGATCTCTGTGAGTTTGAAGCCAACCTGATTTCTACTGTGTGTTCCAGGTCAAGTGGGACTACACAGTGAGATACTGTTAAATAAATGAACAAAATAATACCACTTGGGGTGGCTAAATGGATGACGGGTAAAGTCTCTTGCCACTGAGGGTAAGAAGCTGAGTTCCATTCTTAGGAGCGAACTGACTCCACAAAGTTGTTCTCTGATGTCTACATGAATGTCTCAGCGCTCACACATGTGTGTACCTCCACTGATCTTCATAACTAAGTAAATAAATGTAAGAATATATTTTTTAAAAGAAATTATGGATCACTTGTTCGATAAAATTTGAGAGCCATAAAATAATGACTAGAATACCAGACTCCTGGCTTATCAGACAAGGAGAGCTACTGAGTCGGGAACCCTGCTCAGTGACTTAGGAAAGCTGCGGTCATTCATTGACTAAAACCCATTCTTCCAGACATCCGCCATTAGTAAAGGGAGTCCTCTCTTCCTTCCTCTCCCTCCCTTCTTCCCCTCCTTTCCCTTCCCTGCTTCCTGTTCTCCCCCCCCCCAACCATCACTCAGTTTTAGTCTATCAGAGATTACTTCCTGTTGGTCTTTCTAGTGCATAAAACATCTGCGATTTGCTTCAGGCACTCAGTATTTATAGGGAGGCTCACAGCAGGTGCCTCTTAGAGAAAAAGTCCCTGTGAGCATGAGTGCTCGAGGGTTATGGGTCATGCTGCACTGGCTACTGGGTCAGCATGTACCTAACTGATAAACCGTGTTTGTCTGGTTGGCTAAACTTTTTATGAAGTGATAAACGTATCTGCCTTTCTTTTAAAAGATATTTGTGTGCTTTCAAAGCTATATGTAGATAACCATTTCTGTAAACAAATCACGCACACACACACACACACACACACACACACACACACACACACACACACACAAAACCCTAGTTGTTTCTCTGTTGTGAGGCTCTGCCCTGAGGCTCCCAGGCCCCAAATTCACTTCCTTGACTTTGAAGTCTGGGTCCCTTAAAGTGGAATGAAATTTCCTGGACAACAAACAATGCTGGGAAACCTTGGTTTTGAAAAAACAAATTTGACCGCATGAGACCTGTAAACATAGTTTGCTTTTAACACCCAGTAATGCTGACCAAAAGAGGTGTTTTGCATTTCCTCATAAATGCCCCATTCTGTAAATAACACAGAAACCCAGTTGAAGGGATTTTAATGGGGTTGGTTACAGTTTGTGAACATTTCCAACTTTCTCCTCCCCCCCAACCCTGACCCCTAGAGAGTTATTCCCCAGCACCATTTCCCTGGAACATCAGAGTTGGCTCAGTCAGAATCTTCACCGTTTTCTGTCCGTCCACATACCTCCTTCAGCGCCTCTAGTAACCTCCTGTGAAAACTCTGCCGAGGACAGACTGAGCGTTTGAAAACTGTTCCCAAGTGTGGCAAGCCAGTCACATTTGGTGTTTTTAACACAATCCTTTTGGAAGGCCCAATTAAACTGGTTAAAAATATGTAACATTTATTATATTGCATATAAACGATTTGACTTTGGAATATGAGTTGCTAGTTTATAAAAGAATGTCCAAAGGAAATGAAATGTGAGGCTGCTATTGTCTCCCGTGCTGTTCCCTGACTAAACATGGGTGGGGAAGCTCACATTATTGATTTCTGTCCACTCAAGATTACTTAAGTCATAGGTAAGGTAAAAGGAAGCCGGCTTTCAATATCACAGATACCAGTAAGGGAAGATGAGCTATGTTACTGCTGTAATCTACAGTTTTAAGACTCTGTTCAAAAGAGGTGAACTTCACACAGGCTCTGGGCTCAGAGCATGGCAAACAGTTTCACCCTTGTGACTTCCTCACCTGTCCACCAGACCACCCATCCATTCTACATCAACTCTTTCCACTTCCTGTTTCACTTACTTTCCTTTGATTTATTTGAGGCATGGTCTCATGTGGCCCAGGCCAGCCAGGAACTCAGGTGGTAACCAAGGACATCTTTGACCTTTTTATTCTTCTGAATGCTAGGAGTACAGGTTTATGCCTCTTCACCTGGTTTATGTGGGGTTGGGATAGAACCAAAGGATTTGTGCACACTGGGGGAGCACTGTACTAACACACACACACACACACACACACACACACACACACACACACGCACACACACACACACACCTGAGGCATCTTAAGCCTTTAAATTTTTAGTGATTCTCTGGTATTAGCCATATTCAGATGGTTGTGTGGCAAATTTGCAATCTTTTTAATTCAATAAAACCGAGATTCTAAACTTTTCTGGTTATATTTTCACTTATTTAATTTAAAATTGTGTAACTATTTGTTTTTTTTCTTTTCTTCCTTACTTTTCCTTTCTTTCTTCCTCCCTCCCCTTCCTTCCTTCCTTCCTTCCTCTCTTTCTTTCTTCCTTCCTTCCTTTCTTTCTTTCTTTCTTTCTTCCTCCCTCCCCTTCCTTCCTTCCTCTCTTTCTTTCTTTCTTTCTTTCTTTCTTTCTTTCTTCCTTCCTTCCTTTCTTTCTTTCTTTCTTTCTTTTGTCTCAGATATGAAAATGAAGGATGACTTCAAACTCCTCTATAGCCCAGGCTAGCCTGGAGCTCTTGACCCTCTTACTTAGCCTTCCTATACCGGGACTATAGGCGTGTGCTGCCTTACCTGATTGCCGGTAGTTGTTAGTTTTGGTCTCGTTTCACATGTGGTGGTACAGCCCTATGCTTCTGATAATTATTACACTCTCTCTATGAAACAACTATTTCTCATCAAAAACACCTATGTTCACAAATGTGGTACATAAACTGCTCATTTTCTGCTACACATAACATTAATGGTGAGTAATCACCCAGAAAATAGGGAGCTTAAGGCTCATCCTCCACTCTAAGATGCTGGCTGAATATGTTTAAACCTTGAGCTCTGATTCTGTTACAAATGGAGGAGGCAGAGTGTCTAAAGATGTTTCTCCAGGAAGCTGGCGATTACATTGGAGACAACTAGATTACACGCAGTTCGCACACAAAGTGACCCCCACAATACTATCTGGATAATTGGGGTCAAAGTGATTTTTTTGGCATCTAATCTACCACTTCTCCGCCTCATTTGGGATGTTTAGACACAGTCATACCATCATAGGAGGGAGGCTTATGTTACTTGAGGGAGCTACGACTTAGTACATTAATTGTCACACAACTAGCATATCTGATGTCACGATGTCAAAAGGAGTTGACACTGAAGAGAAGGCAAGTTTTCTCGAAGTCCTGGTCTCTGAGATGGGAATGGACCTCCTTGGTACATGGCCATAGCATTGGGAGAACAAACATAAATATAAATCCTTAGCTCTTCCTTCACGAGGCCACAGTCCAGTTCACCTGATAAATGAATATTCATTTACGTTATATGTGAAACCAGGGTCAAAGTGCTTGGCATTACTAATGCTTTTCCTCCTAGTGATCACTAAATGCTTTTGTTTCATATTTATTCCCCATTTATAAATAGAATTTTTTTAAAGATGTGTTTCTCTCTCTCTCTCTTTCTCTCTCTCTCTCTCTCTCTCTCTCTCTGTGTGTGTGTGTGTGTGTGTGTCTAGAGAGAGAGAGAGAGAGCAGTGAATAGCTGAGGGAATCGATTCATTCCCTGTAACATATGAGTCCCAGGAATTAAACTCAGGTCACGAAAGCTTGGTGGCAATATCTTTGACTCACTGAGCCATCTCAGCAGCCCATATTGTGTTTCTTAAAGTCCAATCATTTTGACAAGTGAAGGTCACTTTACTTCAAACCCCCCAAAATGTTCTTGTCCCTAGAAGGCTGAGACATGATTAATATTTTGTCAAGAAGAACCTCACGAAGGATGAAGTCTTTCTCAGATGAAATGAAAGGCATGTTCCACGGTGTACCATGAAAGCGACTATGTGTCCTCCATGGAGTTGAGGACCAGCTGCCAGCTTCCTTGCAGTGTGAACCCTTGACTGAAGCCTCGGCTGTGATCCAGGGTTTGAAAGCAAGCTTGAAAATGGCTTTCAGAGCTGGCAAAACCAAGCTAGAGGAGCGACAATCACTCTTCACCTGGGCGGATTGTTGTGGGGAATGTCACCACAAAGACAGGAGATGATGACAAAGGAGGCTTTCCTGGGATGGCCCTGAAGTCAAATGGTAACTCCACATTGAGACTGTCCTTTTTATCCTTTGGCTTAAAGACAAATCATGCCATTAAAAGCAAAACAAATAGAAGACCATTTCTTTCTGAAGTTAGCTTCATCTCTGTAAGTGGATTTTATTTGGCAGATGGTATTAATTAGACATAGACATACCTTTTCAACATCTCTTGTCATGGTAGGAGTAAGTGACAGAGACGGCTGTGTCAAACACAGTGATGCTGCCCAGCTTTAAATTAAAGAGCCTTTGTCACCTGTTCAGTCATTTCTCCCCTGAGAGAGTGGCCCATTTCCTTTTGTAGTCTTAGCTACGGAACACGTAAACATTTTTTTTTCTATTTATCCCCATCTCTTTCACTAACCTTAGTAATTAAGAAAAACTGTGTATAAGGCAATTTTATTGTGTGTTACAGTGCAGCAAAGCTGTTGACAGATCCTCAGGGGTCCCTCAGAGGTGTGCACTCTTGGACATGGGGGCCATAATCACTACTACACGATGGGGCCTGGGTTGAATCCTGGACATCAGATAGGCCCTAATAGCTGGCCACAAGACAACAGTCCATCTGCACACACACTAGCTCCCCAAGTCCAGAGGCATTAACTCAGCACTGTGCCGAGTGTGCCATGAGGTCTTAGACCATTAATGGGACAGTGGTGCTCCCCTGACAGAGAACCAGGCAGAGGGCAGCATATTCTTCTCAGCCATTAAGCACAGTCTTGAAGAGATGGCCCCTAGTGGACTCTGAGACAGATTGGGAAGACAGACAGGAGATATGCAGTGTTGCTTTTGAAAATTCATCTTGGCAAATTCAAAGTACTCTGCACCTTCCTTTTAACCTCAGAGTCCCTCTCTAGGTGTGGACTGGGTAGTTAAATAGCATTTATTTAGTGACCCAAGATGAAGATGATGAATTTCCAAAGACACTGTTGTTTTAATAAAGGTGAGCGGCACAGCACGTGATGTGTCAAGGTGCCTGTCTGGAGGATAATTTTGAATTAAGTGCAGTGTAAGCTAATCTGCTAACCCTAGTTTCTGCTCCTTTTGAACACCGATGGCCGTCCATGGCATATAGATTAGCAATCTTGCTGACATTATTAGATAGTTCTTTCTGTTAGTTGGTACCTCGCAGAACAACCCTTGCAGGGGGCTTCATGTCACTATTTACATTCTGCTCCTTGGAGCTTCTGAAGATTCTGAGCCTTTCAGAAAGATGAGTCTCTTCCTTCCTGCTTCGGATTTGCTGGCAATCGGCCTGCTAACAGTGCACTGCTCAGCCAAAGATGGAGTGCTAGTCTAGAGGGACTCAAAATGGCTCTGTCATTTTCTAGATGACAGCCCCTATTTTCCACTGGCTTTGGCACATGTGCTATCATTCATCTCTGTCAAGAAGACACTTGTTTATCTGGTGGCTAGAAACACTTTTGTTAGAGACATGTGACCGGAGTTCATCAGTCTTCCGAGAGAGTTGTTGATTTTGTTAACCTAAGTTTAAACTCCACTGTGGCTTTCTGGGATGGCATCTATTTTTATTAGATATTGTCATGATTACTTACAGCATTTTCAAAGCACAGAAAAACTTCAGAAAAGGCAAGTTTGTTAGCTGATGGAGTGAAATAGAAGGAAGGCCATAGCACGGTGGAGTGTGTTTGCTAGTTTCATTTTGTTTATGGCCATACTTAATTAAGAAATAAATGACTTTCTAAAAAGGATAGCAGTGGAAAATAAAACAAGATTTGATGGGCAGGTAGGATGGCTCAGTGGGTAAGGGCACCTGCTGCTAAGCCAACCGTGGGCACCTAAGTTCTATCCCTTGATCTCACACGGTGAAAGGAAGCATTCTACTACTGAAGGCTGGTCTCTTACCTTTATATGAATGCTGTAGGAAGTGTGTTTGCATGTGCACACATATAACCTCCCACAGTTTCTCCATAAATAAATAAGTAAAAATATGAACAAATAAATGTAAAAATAAAAATAGAATACACTCCAATGTATGTTTAACGACAATAATGCTGTGTTTAAAACTTATGACTCAAGTTGGACATAGTGATGCGTGACTGTCATCTCAGATCTCAGGAAGCAGATGCAGGAGGATTTCTGTGAGTTTGAGGCCAGCCTATTATAAATAGTGAATCCCAGGACAGCCAGACCTGTATAGTAAGATCCTGTCTCAAAAAATAAAGAAAACAAGAAAAAAAACTATTTGTTATGAGGCCTCTCTTTCTCTTTCTCTCTCTCTCTCCCCTTCCCTCTTTCTCACTGTGTGTGTGTGTGTGTGTGAAAGAGAGAGAGAGAGAGAGAGAGAGAGAGAGAGAGAGAGAGAGAGAGAGAAAGAGAGAGAGAATTATGTCTGTGTGGATATACGTGTATGTGTAGGTGTGTGTGTGCTTGCACAGGTGCAAAGCTTATATGCGGAGTTCGGGGGATATTTATGACAACTGTTCTCTAGTTCTACCATTTTCTGAGTCCCAGGGACTGAACTCAGCTCACCGTACTTCCTTGGCAAGTACATTTACTTCTTGAGTCATACTTTTTATTTAAATTCGTAAAAAGTTTTATTCATGTTTAGTATGACACATTTAACATTTTTATGTCTTGTTATTTTGTATGTGTTTGATGTACATGTGAACATGATACACCAGTGGAAGGCAGAGGTCTGTTTTGTAGTTGTCTCTCTCCTTTGTCCATCAGTTGTGGGGATGGAATTTAGGTAGTTAGGCCTGTGTGACAAGAATGTTAACCTACTGAGCCACTCAGATGACCTACATTTTTTTCTTTGTTGTGCTAGGGATTAAACCCAACACCTCACTGATGTTAGACAAGTGCACCCCAACAGAGTCATCTCCCAGGGCCCGAAGACAATGATCCTGAATGTTGACATGGAGATCTGGGTCCAGCTGGCCTTTCTCAGCCTTGCCAGTCAGTGTGAACACTCCCCCTTTCTCTCCTCCTCCCTTCGTCCAATCACAGACTCTAGACTCCTCCTGACAGCTGCTGGGAGTCCACTGGGTGGCCTTATTCATGAACCTGTATGTGGGAGGAAGAGAGCCCGAAGGGACATCTCTTGGCAGCTGTCTCCCTTCAGCCTTCTAAAGCTGAATGGCTATGACAGTCACCAGAGACACAGCTGGTCAGAGCTGTTTGGAGCCCTGTCATAGGGTAATCACAGACAAAAGCAGGGAGGGACACACAGGCTTCCTGGGGTTCCAGTAGGGATGCTGACTTGTGAAGTAGCTTTGGGTTCAGAACAGTTCCCCCCAGAAATGTTTTACTTGGGTACACTGTTTCCACTTCTAGTCATCAAACTGGTGAAATGGACACGGAGGAAAGAACATGGTCTAGAATGTCGCTGATATCAGAAAATAGACAGGGGATGTCACATCTTTAAGAAACTCCAGAAGTGGAGCACAGTGACTGAGGTGACACAGTGGGCAGGTGTCAACAGTGGCCTTCTGAAAACAGAAAAGTCAGTATGCAAGAGGACCTGGGTCCAATTCTCCAGCATCACAGAAAGCAGATGTGCATACCCCTGTAATCCTAGCACCGGGGAGGTGAAAGGTGGCAGGTCGGAAGTTTAAGGTCAGCAGTGACCGACCAGAGAGTTTGAGACTAGCCTGAGCTGTATGAGATGTTATGGGGAGCGGGGAGTACACTAGATTTAATTGACGTTGTTTTGAAGGGGCTCCTCTACCCAATTCCAGGTAAGGGGCAGCATATTGTTTATATTAATTTATTTAATCTTACGTTTTGAGACAGGGTCTTATTTTGTAGCTTTGGCTGACCTAGAACTGAGACCAGCTTACATCTGCCTCCCAAAGACTGGGCTTAGAGCAGTGAATTACCACATATAACGAGGAGTGGAATATCTAAAAAGAAAAAAAAAACAGCTTCAATAAAAGCTACTGGATTCAAACAGCCTCCTTCCTGCCAGCCCCCCAGAAGGTTTCTTGCAAGCAGCCTTAAATGAAGGAGAAAGCTGATACTTGGAGAAGTTATATATCTTCTTTTTTTTTTGTTTTTTGTTTTTTGTTTTTTCTTTTTTTTTATTAACTTGAGTGTTTCTTATTTACATTTCGAGTGTTATTCCCTCTCCCGGTTTCCAGGCAAACATCCCCCTAATCCCTCCCCCTCCCCTTCTTTATGGGTGTTCCCCTCCCCACCCTCCCCCCATTACTGCCCTCCCCCCTACAATCACGTTCACTGGGGGTTCAGTCTTAGCAGGACCAAGGGCTTCCCCTTCCACTGGTGATCTTACTAGAATATTCATTGCTACCTATGAGGTCAGAGTCCAGGGTCAGTCCATGTATAGTCTTTAGGTAGTGGCTTAGTCCCTGGAAGCTCTGGTTGATTGGCATTGTTGTTCATAAGGGGTATCGAGCTCCTTCAAGCTCTTCGAGTTCTTTCTCTGATTCCTTCAACAGGGGTCCCGTTCTCAGTTCAGTGGTTTGCTGCTGGCATTCGCCCCTGTATTTGCTGTATTCTGGCTGTGTCTCTCAGGAGCGATATACATCCGGCTCCTGTCGGCCTTCACTTCTTTGCTTCATCTATCTTGTCTAATTGGATGGCTGTATATGTGTGGGCCACTTGTGGGGCAGGCTCTGAATGGGTGTTCCTTCTGTGTCTGTTTTAATCTTTGCCTCTCTATTCCCTGCCAAGGGTATTCTTGTTCCCCTTTTAAAGAAGGAGTGAAGCATTCACATTTTGATCATCCGTCTTGAGTTTCATTTGTTCTAGGCAGCTAGGGTAATTCAAGCATTTGGGCTAATAGCCACTTATCAGTGAGTTCATACCATGTATGTCTTTCTGTGTTTGGGTTAGCTCACTCAGGATGATATTTTCCAGTTCCAACCATTTGCCTACGAATTTCATAAAGTCGTTGTTTTTGATAGCTGAGTAATATTCCATTGTGTAGATGTACCACATTTTCTGTATCCATTCCTCTGTTGAAGGGCATCTGGGTTCTTTCCAGCTTCTGGCTATTATAAATAAGGCTGCAATGAACATAGTGGAGCACGTGTCTTTTTTATATGTTGGGGCATCTTGTGGGTATATGCCCAAAAGAGGTATAGCTGGATTCTCAGGCAGTTCAATGTCCAATTTTCTGAGGATCCTCCAGACTGATTTCCAGAATGGTTGTACCAGTCTGCAATCCCACCAACAATGGAGGAGTGTTCCTCTTTCTCCACATCCTCGCCAGCATCTGTTGTCCCCTGAGTTTTTGATCTTAGCCATTCTCACTGGTGTGAGGTGAAATCTCAGGGTTGTTT
The DNA here is from genome assembly GCF_021556685.1 of Rattus norvegicus. NCBI lineage: Eukaryota > Metazoa > Chordata > Mammalia > Rodentia > Muridae > Rattus > Rattus norvegicus. The sequence continues at coordinate 50,620,820 of NC_141551.1, forward strand.
TTGATTTGCAGTTCCCTTATGACTAAAGATGTTGAACATTTCTTTAGGTGTTTCTCAGCCATTCGGCATTCCTCAGCTGTGAATTCTTTGTTTAGCTCTGAGCCCCATTTTTTAATAGGGTTATTTGTTTCCCTGCGGTCTAACTTCTTGAGTTCTTTGTATATTTTGGATATAAGGCCTCTATCTGTTGTAGGATTGGTAAAGATCTTTTCCCAATCTGTTGGTTGCCGTTTTGTCCTAACCACAGTGTCCTTTGCCTTACAGAAGCTTTGCAGTTTTATGAGATCCCATTTGTCGATTCTTGATCTTAGAGCGTAAGCCATTGCTGTTTTGTTCAGGAAATTTTTTCCACTGCCCATGTGTTCCAGATGCTTCCCTAGTTTTTCTTCTATTAGTTTGAGTGTGTCTGGTTTGATGTGGAGGTCCTTGATCCACTTGGACTTAAGCTTTGTACAGGGTGATAAAAATGGATCAATCTGCATTCTTCTACATGTTGACCTCCAGTTGAACCAGCACCATTTGCTGAAAATGCTATCTTTTTTCCATTGGATGGTTTTGGCTCCTTTGTCAAAAATCAAGTGACCATAGGTGTGTGGGTTCATTTTCTGGGTCTTCAATTCTATTCCATTGGTCTATCTGTCTGTCTCTGTACCAATACCATGCAGTTTTTCTCACTATTGCTCTGTAATACTGCTTGAGTTCAGGGATAGTGATTCCCCCTGAAGTCCTTTTATTGTTGAGGATAGCTTTAGCTATCCTGGGTTTTTTGTTATTCCAGATGAATTTGCAAATTGTTCTGTCTAACTCTTTGAAGAATTGGATTGGTATTTTGATGGGTATTGCATTGAATCTGTAGATCGCTTTTGGTAAAATGGCCATTTTTACTATATTAATCCTGCCAATCCATGAGCATGGGAGATCTTTCCATCTTCTGAGGTCTTCTTCAATTTCCTTCTTCAGTGTCTTGAAGTTCTTATTGTACAGATCTTTTACTTGCTTTGTTAAAGTCACTCTGAGGTACTTTATATTATTTGGGTCTATTATGAAGGGTGTCGTTTCCCTAATTTCTTTCTCGGCTTGTTTCTCTTTTGTATAGAGGAAGGCAACTGATTTATTTGAGTTAATTTTATACCCAGCCACTTTGGGATCACTTAAATATACTATCATATCATCTGCAAATAGTGATATTTTGACTTCTTCTTTTCCGATCTGTATCCCCTTGACCTCCTTTTGTTGTCTGATTGCTCTGGCTAGAACTTCAAGAACTATATTGAATAAGTAGGGAGAGAGTGGGCAGCCTTGTCTAGTCCCTGATTTTAGTGGGATTGCTTCAAGTTTCTCTCCATTTAGTTTAATGTTAGCAACTGGTTTGCTGTATATGGCTTTTACTATGTTCAGGTATGGGCCTTGAATTCCTATTCTTTCCAGGACTTTTATCATGAAGGGGTGTTGAATTTTGTCAAATGCTTTCTCAGCGTCTAATGAAATGATCATGTGGTTTTGTTCTTTCAGTTTGTTTATATAATGGATCACGTTGATGGTTTTCCGTATATTAAACCATCCCTGCATGCCTGGGATGAAGCCTACTTGGTCATGGTGGATGATTGTTTTGATGTGCTCTTGAATTCGGTTTGCCAGAATTTTGTTGAGTATTTTTGCGTCGATATTCATAAGGGAAATTGGTCTGAAGTTCTCTTTCTTTGTTGTGTCTTTGTGTGGTTTAGGTATAAGAGTAATTGTGGCTTCGTAGAAGGTATTCGGTAGTGATCCATCTGTTTCAATTTTGTGGAATAGTTTGGATAATATTGGTATGAGGTCTTCTATGAAGGTTTGATAGAATTCTGCACTAAACCCGTCTGGACCTGGGCTCTTTTTGGTTGGGAGACCTTTAATGACTGCTTCTATTTCCTTAGGAGTTATGGGGTTGTTTAACTGGTTTATCTGTTCCTGATTTAACTTCGGTACCTGGTATCTGTCTAGGAAATTGTCCATTTCCTGAAGATTTTCAAATTTTGTTGAATATAGGTTTTTATAGTAAGATCTGATGATTTTTTGAATTTCCTCTGAATCTGTTGTTATGTCTCCCTTTTCATTTCTGATTTTGTTAATTTGGACGCACTCTCTGTGTCCTCTCGTTAGTCTGGCTAAGGATTTATCTATCTTGTTGATTTTCTCAAAGAACCAACTTTTGGTTCTGTTGATTCTTTCTATGGTCCTTTTTGTTTCTACTTGGTTGATTTCAGCTCTGAGTTTGATTATTTCCTGCCTTCTACTCCTCCTGGGTGTATTTGCTTCTTTTTGTTCTAGAGCTTTTAGGTGTGCTGTCAAGCTGCTGACATATGCTCTTTCCTGTTTCTTTCTGCAGGCACTCAGCGCTATGAGTTTTCCTCTTAGCACAGCTTTCATTGTGTCCCATAAGTTTGGGTATGTTGTACCTTCATTTTCATTAAATTCTAAAAAGTTTTTAATTTCTTTCTTTATTTCTTCCTTGACCAGGTTATCATTGAGTAGAGCATTGTTCAATTTCCAAGTATATGTGGACATTCTTCCTTGATTGTTATTGAAGACCAGTTTTAGGCCGTGGTGGTCCGATAGCACGCATGGGATTATTTCTATCTTTCTGTACCTGTTGAGGCCCGTTTTTTGACCAATAATATGGTCAATTTTGGAGAAAGTACCATGAGGAGCTGAGAAGAAGGTATATCCTTTTGCTTTAGGATCGAATGTTCTATAAATATCCGTTAAGTCCATTTGGCTCATGACTTCTCTTAGTCTGTCTACATCTCTGTTTAATTTCTGTTTCCATGATCTGTCCATTGAAGAGAGTGGGGTGATGAAATCTCCCACTATTATTGTGTGAGGTGCAATGTGTGTTTTGAGCTTTAGTAAGGTTTCTTTTACATATGTAGGTGCCCTTGTATTTGGGGCATAGATATTTAGGATTGAGAGTTCATCTTGGTGGATTTTTCCTTTGATGAATATGAAGTGTCCTTCCTTATCTTTTTTGATGACTTTTAGTTGAAAATTGATTTTATTTGATATTAGAATGGCTACTCCAGCTTGCTTCTTCTGACCATTTGCTTGGAAAGTTGTTTTCCAGCCTTTCACTCTGAGGTAGTGTCTGTCTTTGTCTCTGAGGTGTGTTTTCTGTAGGCAGCAGAATGCAGGGTCCTCGTTGCGTATCCAGTTTGTTAATCTATTTCTTTTTATTGGGGAGTTGAGCCCATTGATGTTGAGAGATATTAAGGAATAGTGATTATTGCTTCCCGTTTTATTCATATTTGGATGTGAGGTTATGTTTGTGTGCTTTCTTTCTCTTTGTTTTGTTGCCAAGACGATTAGTTTCTTGCTTCTTCTAGGGTATAGCTTGCCTCCTTATGTTGGGCTTTACCATTTATTATCCTTTGTAGTGCTGGATTTGTAGAAAGATATTGTGTAAATTTGGTTTTGTCATGGAATATCTTGGTTTCTCCATCTATGTTAATTGAGAGTTTTGCAGGATACAGTAACCTGGGCTGGTATTTGTGTTCTCTTAGGGTCTGTATGACATCAGTCCAGGATCTTCTGGCCTTCATAGTTTCTGGTGAGCAGTCTGGTGTGATTCTGATAGGTCTGCCTTTATATGTTACTTGACCTTTTTCCCTTACTGCTTTTAATATTCTTTCTTTATTTTGTGCATTTGGTGTTTTGACTATTATGTGATGGGAGGTGTTTCTTTTCTGGTCCAATCTATTTGGAGTTCTGTAGGCATCTTGTATGCCTATGGGTATCTCTTTTTTTAGGTTAGGGAAGTTTTCTTCTATGATTTTGTTGAAGATATTTACTGGTCCTTTGAGCTGGGAGTCTTCACACTCTTCTATACCTATTATCCTTAGGTTTGATCTTCTCATTGAGTCCTGGATTTCCTGTATGTTTTGGACCAGTAGCTTTTTCTGCTTTACATTATCTTTGACAGTTGTGTCAATGATTTCTATGGAATCTTCTGCTCCTGAGATTCTCTCTTCCATCTCTTGAATTCTGTTGGTGAGGCTTGTATCTACAGCTCCTTGTCTCTTCTTTGGTTTTCTATATCCAGGGTTGTTTCCATGTGTTCTTTCTTGATTGCTTCTATTTCCATTTTTAATTCCTTCAATTGTTTGATTGTGTTTTCCTGGAATTCTTTCAGGGATTTTTGAGATTCCTCTCTGAAGGCTTCTACTTGTTTATTAATGTTTTCCTGTGTTTCCCTAAGGGAGTTCTTCACGTCTTTCTTGAAGTCCTCCAGCATCATGATCAAATATGATTTTGAAACTAGATCTTGCTTTTCTGGTGTGTTTGGATATTCCATGTTTGTTTTGGTGGGAGAATTGGGCTCCGATGATGGCATGTAGTCTTGGTTTCTGTTGCTTGGGTTCCTGCGCTTGCCTCTCGCCATCAGATTATCTCTAGTGTTACTTTGTTCTGCTATTTCTGACAGTGGCTAGACTGTCCTATAAGCCTGTGTGTCAGGAGTGCTGTAGACCTGTTTTCCTCTCTTTCAGTCAGTTATGGGGACAGAGTGTTCTGCTTTCGGGCGTGTAGTTTTTCCTCTCTACAGGTCTTCAGCTGTTCCTGTGGGCCTGTGTCTTGAGTTCACCAGGCAGCTTTCTTGCAGCAGAAAAGTTGGTCTTACCTGTGGTCCCGAGGCTCAAGTTTGCTCGCGGGGTACTGCCCACGGGCTTTCTGCTGCGGCAGCAACCAGGAAGACCATATATCGTCTTAAAAACTCTTAGAAACAAGATTTTTGGCTTTTAAAAGCCAAAATTTATTTTATGAGTACCTAGGTGCACAGTTTTTTTTTTTATTAATTTATGTTATGTATGTTTTATTTGCCTGCATGTGTGCCTGTGCACCATATGAATGTCTGGTGCCAGAAGAGGGTGTGGGATCTCTTTGAATTGAATTTACAGAGGGTTGCGAGCTGCCAGGTGGATGCTGGAAACTGAACCCAGTCCTCTGCAAGAGCAGCAAGTGTTTGTTCGTTTGTCTGTTTGTTTTGCTTTGTTTTTGTTTTGTTTTATTTTTTGTTTGTTTTGCTTTGTTTTTGTTTTGTTTTATTTTTTGTTTGTTTTGCTTTGTTTTTGTTTTGTTTTTGGTTTGTGTGTTTTTGAAGACAGGGATTCTCCATATAGCTCGCTGTTCTGGAACTCACTCTGTGGATCAGGCTGGCTTTGAACTCAGGGATCTGCCTGCCTCTGCCTCTGCCTCTGCCTCTGCCTCTGCCTCTGCCTCTGCCTCTGCCTCTGCCTCTGCCTCTGCCTCTGCCTCTGCCTCTGCCTCTGCCTCTGCCTCTGCCTCTGCCTCTGCCTCTGCCTCTGCCTCTGCCTCTCCAGGATAGGACGCGAACTACCTCTGGCATCAGCAACAAGCATTCCTGACTAATGAGTCATCTCTGTAGTCCCTCAAAATTGTTTTGAAAAAAAGTGGAGCAGGTGCTTGCTTCCTTTTTAGCCTGGATCTTAGACTTTTGACAATAAATAATCTAAGTGAAAATCAAACACAATGCACATAAACTTCAGCCCTTATAGTTTAAGAAAGGCTTTTCAATAGTAAATTCTTTACAGTGTGTTATTTATTTTAAATAATTTTTTTTGAGAAGGTCTTCCTTCCAAATGTGAGCAGGGGTGAACTTGAACTCACAGAGATCTGTGTGCTTCTGCCTCCCAAGTGTTGGGATTAAAAGGTGAGCACCACCCGGACACATGCTTGCCTCTGGACATAGGCTCTACCTTTCAAGGCACTTCTTCAGTCAAATCAGGCACAGCGGTGACTTCTGGTAATACTGTGGACAATTCCGCTCTAGCTGTATGTTTGATTCTCAGCTTGGAACAGGGTTGAAGGGGTTGTGACTGGGTCAGTAGAAGCCCATTGGCAGGCTCACCATGACGTGGTGCTGAGCCTGGCCTTCTCTCCCCTTGCTGCACGTATGTCTACTCCTGTTATTATTTAGACAATATTCCTTTCCTTTTACTTCTTCCCTTTTCTTCCTTATCAATCTTTCAGTATTATATAATAATGGGTCCTGAATAATTAAATAATGTCTACTTAAAATGTGCAGGATAATTTGAAAAAAGTTCAGAAATATCAAATAATCAGAAAGATTATTTTGTGTGTGTGAAAATACAAGTTGAGGCATGCTACCTGGAAATGTAAAGGTCCAGGGGACCTAAGTAAACAAAACCCAGTAAATGTAGTTTCATTGTTTCATAAATGTGTTTCATTAAATTCAATTATGGTAAGTAAGACCAAGCACAGGCATCAAATTAACAGAAAGCCATTGGATATCAGTGGTCACATTGCCGGGAAGTAATCACAGATCATCGGTGGTTACTTTCTAACAAGGTGTCTCTGGGGAAGTGTGCTTTGGGTTCCTGTTTTCCTCTCTGTGGCAGGTAAGCCAGGCTTGATCCCTAGGGTGGTTGTTCAGATGTCACACTAAGTGCTGGGGACCATTGCTGCATCAGCAGGCAGCATCTCCAAGTTCAGCTAAGGACTCAGAGCTCGCTCACCACCCAGGAAGACCTCAGGCCCACATTGTTACATCATTGCCAAAGCCACTAAGGCAAGTTAATAAGTTAATCTTTTACACTGTACTTACTGCAATTTCAGATTTGTAAGCAATGTATTGACATCATACCTACCTTTTCCCTCCTTTTCACCTCTTCTTAGCCTCGATTGCAGCCCCAACACACTCCCCCTAACTCATGTCCCTTTTCTCTTTTTGTATTGCATAAACCACTGAATCCAGTTAGCACCTGGGAGTGGGACATCCACATGGTTCATTGTGATCATGATCATCTTACCATGGACCACTGTGTTTACAAAACTGACCCCCTTCCCTAGCAACTATCATCTGCTAAAAGCTCCTCAGGGGTAAGGCTTGTGAGCTCTTCCCTCATTTTCATGGGACAATTGATTGGCTAGATCTTATGCAGATCTTGGATGGGCAAGCACAGTTGCTGTGAGTTTCTGAGTGCAGACTGAGTTCTCTCTGACCTCCAGCTTTTATAGTACACCCTCCCCATTGCTCTGTATTCTGTGAATCTTGGGTGTGTGTGAAATATCTCCCGTAGCGTTTAACATTCCGCAGTCACTGAATTCTCTGCACGTTAACCAGTTGTGAGTCTTCCTGTTAGTCAATTTAGTCTCCAAAGCTGTATCAAACCCATATTGTCTCTAATCTTGCTCTTCAGAAAACTCCAGGCAGATAGCGTATCTCTAAGAATTCACCGTCCCCTTGTCAGGGGCTACTGCAAGGAATAGGAAGCCGAGTAGTTTTCTGGGATTGTTTTGTGAAATCAGTCACCTCAGCTTGTCAAGTTTTGTGGTTTTGAGAAAACATGCTTCCAGGTCAGTTGGACTTCCATTGACGTTTTCCCTAGCAAACGCTAATCTTTTGGAAAGCCACACTTAGTGCTTTAATTATTACATCTCTCAGCAAAGCTTCACTTCCTGTTTCCTTAAAGTTTGTCCAGGGAGCTGGCTCTGCATGTCCTCCAAGGACACCCTGATTAGTTAAGTGAGCACCACTGTCTAAGCACTGCTTCCTCCATACCCACGTTTTGCTCCAGTTACGTCTGTCAGCTGTGGGGTGAGTGTGGCAGAGTGAAGGTGTATTACTGACGTGAACAAAGCCATGACAAGGGCCCTGGTGCTTCAGACCTGAGGCAACGCCAAGGCCTTCTCCAGACAAGGCTTAGAGGTATACCAAAGCCTTCCCCTGGTATGCATGTTTATGATGGGTTGATATTAGCTAATGCGACCTCATCCTTCATGATGTTTCTAATAAACATCCTAAGTTTCTCGGTTGCTCTTGGTGAATCTCCACCAGTGCATATGGCCTACTTGAACTCAGTCAGCTTTTCTGTATGTCATAAAGTTATTGATTTCCCAGTCACTCCAGTCAGGTTAATCCCTAACTCATGCAGGTCGTGGTAGTCCGCTGCCCACATCCCCATCTCTCTCACATGTATTTAAGATGAAACACCATGTGCTAGCAGCAGAGGTTACTATATGGGAATCAGCGGTAGGCCCCGAGTGAGTTCTGCTTCCTCAGCATGCCTGGGTGACTGTCATCAAATGCCCAATTTACTATATTTAACCAGTTCATTCACTGACAGAAAGTTCTTTCTTGTATCTACTCATGAAGATTTAGGCAATTTGTCCAGGGCAGGAATTGTTTAGATTTTTTGAAGAGATTTACAATTCTCTATCCTGATGTTGTGAATTTATACTAAGATTGGAACAGTCTACTGTCACTATGCAATGTTTATGAAAGCTTGGGATTTTCAGTGCTTTTGATCTCAAATGCACATTTGTTCTGCTTTGAATTAAAAGTGTTCTATGTGTGTTGATGTTAATCAGAGCTTTAGTAAACAATTAGTAAGCAATTGGGTAGTTTTCATTTATACATGCACCACAGAGTATAGTACCTTTTGGAATTAACATAACTCATGGAAATGTTTATGTAGCTCAGTTTGAAGGAACATTTTGTTGAGGTGTGTTCCACATTGGAGATGTGCTTCACATAGAGGTGAGGTCCAACGTGGGGACGTTAATGAATTTGCTTTTTCATCACGTGGATGAAATGTCTATAATAAAATGTACTAGATCTCAAATGAAGTAAATACGCAAATGAAAAGTACAGTCTAAGGGTCTCAAATTTCCTGAAAAAGGTTGCAACACACTTCTAGTGGATTGTAGGAGTTAAGACCATAGGAATTATAGAACTTTGCTTATTTCTTCTTTGATGAATATATATATATATATAGTCAAAATAGTCTTGGGTAAATCTTTTTTGTGAACTTATTTTCAAAAAAATAAGCTTTTGGTAAATGAGTAAATTGAAATTTTGGCAAAGTGGCTATCTTAGTCAGTTGGCTTTCAAAAAATTGACATTCAGGGAATTAGGTTTTTCTACATTTTCCCTGGAAATAATGAATAGTAAAGATGATATGGTAAGTGGATAGAGCAATTAGCAATGCAGTTAGGTATGTGTGTGTGTATGTGTGTGTGTGTGTGTGTGTGTGTGTGTGTGTGTCTGTGTGTGTGTCTGTGTTTCCTGGGTCTAAAGGCTTTAACTATTATCTAATTTCTGAATTAGAAGTTTATATTCATTTTTTTCCTTATTGTTGTGGCAAAATACCTGACATCAGCCATTGAAGAAGAGTCTACCTTAGCCGTTGGTTTGTGTGTACTGTCTATGATAGTCGGAAGTCAGGGCAGCAGGGGCACGAGGCAGCCAGTCACATTGCCTTTGCAGTAGAGAAGCAGGATGATGATGATATATATATATATATCTTAATTGTAATGAGAAACTCACTTGATGGGCTTGACTTATCTACAGGGAACAAGGAGGTAGATACATTCAAGGACATAAGTAGAACACTCGCTTCATTCAGGTCTATGCGAGGGCCTGGATGACCTTAGGCTTGACTTAAACAGCTTTCAAATGGGCTGAAGAGGAGGACTGAGTTCCAGAGAAGTTTCGCAGATGAGATTTGGCAAGAGGGTAGATAGACATGGAAGCAAGAAGACCTGGAGGTGTCTGGATTGGGTATCCAGTGAGAAAGTTAACTGAGAAGTTGGAAGTAAAAAATACAGAAGGAATAGAAGAAAATGTACTTGAGATTGAAGTTTGGAATGGATGTGAAGGATTGTGGAGGGGTTAGTGAATGGCCATGTTTCTCATCTTACCTATACTTAATAATAATTAAATAAACAGTTACAAATACACATGTATCCTCACTGAAATAATTACATATATATTATGTTTCTATGTACAAAACAGCATGTACCTTTGAAGAGCATTTTAGCATTTATAGCTCCTAAGCTGAAAAGTGGCCATGTAACTGTGGAGTAGAAGTAGCAGAAAGGCTCGTTAGGAGACGGGTATGCCCAAGTGAGGAAGATCGTACAAAATATATTTTAGTTCTGATTCTTTTTAATTGCTTTGCTGATGATATCTCTTTTACTATCACCTTTCTCTTCCATATAATCACAAGAGATTTATGATGTTTACTTTAAACAACACATTATGCACATTTTGCTTGAAATGATGATACCCATTTGTGATAGAAAATTGAGAAATACAGATGAGAATAACAACAATGTTTTTCAACATAAAGCTTATTGGGAAATATAGACAAGAATAAAGATAATGCTTTTATTTTTAACATACAGAAACTTTATTTTATTTGAGTGAAACTGATGCTTTGTATACGTAGATTATAAAAACTAAAAGCTGGTTGAAATGAGTGGGCACTGCTAATGTTTACAGACCACCCTAACCTAAGCTCGCAGGAGTTTGTGTATATGTGGCGTGAAGGGCTGTATGTTAGAGATGGTAGAGACATTTTCCTCAAGTTAATGACAGCTCTTGGGCTGTTAGTATGAAATAAAAAGTGTGAGTATGTCCCAGGCACATGACATTGTATTATTTTTGTTCAATAGAGACAGATATTACAGAGACATTGTGTCAGAAGTAATCATGATGGAAATATTTTCACTATGTGATACTCTGTGTAAAGATGCAAATTCTTTTCTTTTAAGCTGAAACTCCAACTTCTTCAGAAAATGGGAATGAAATATATGTATTTTAAGGCATTAAGTACCTAAACACACACACACACACACACACACACATTTGTTTATACATTATATATATATAAAATATAGAGACAATAATTTTATCTACTTATACAAATGTAACCAGTTTCTCTTCACTTTTTGAATTGATTTATTTATTTTTATTTATGTGTGCCAGCCTGAGTGTGTGTGTACCATGTTTGTGTAGGTATCTTCAGAGGCCAGAGGGCATCAGATTTCTTGGAATAGCGTTGTGAGCGATCTGATATGGGTGCTGGGAACTGAACCCAAATCTTGTAGGTCATATCTACTCTTAAGCTGCAAGTCCTCTCTCTGGCCTCCAGTCTGTCTTTGGTAGAAGAGCACTGTGATACAATGGGCAAAGATGGTTCTTTTTTTAATTTTTAATTACTATTGGTACTAAAGGATATTTCTTTGTCATAAATGAACTTAGACAGAGACCTTATATCCTTTTTAAAAATTAAATGAAAATGGATTGTAAACCTAATCATAAACTACAAAACTACAAAAACCCTGTAAGATAAAGTAGAGGCTAACTTCAATGATGTTGGGTTTGACTGACTTTTTGGTATAGCCCCAAAGATGTAAACTGTGAAATAAACAGTCAGTAAGATGGACTCCAATGACATAGAAAGCTTCTGCTCTGGCAAAGACAGTGTCAAGAGAATAAAAATTTAAGTAATGACTAGGTAAAAAAATAGAATAAAGAATAATTCAAAATATATATAGCATGTATATTTGCACATGTGTTTATTTTTAAGGTAGAATTGCATCACACTCTACCTCAGACCCACATTTCTTGCCTGAGAACTCTTCAACCCCTACTAAAATTGAGCCAAAGTCTCTCACAGACTCATCAAAGAGAACACAGATGGTAAATAAGCATATGAAAATTCTATGTATCACACATCAAAAGGGAAACACAAACTAAGACAACAGGGAGAGACACCACGTATCTATGTGAATGGCCCAAATAGAAAAACAATTGAGGATCCCAGTTGCTAGATCAGTAGAAAATTCATTCATTGCTCTAGGGATGCAAAATGACATAGACACTCTGCAAGACAGATGGCAGGATTTTGTTGTTGATGTTGTTTGGTTTTTTTTACACAAAATGAAATCATGGATACAGTGTATATAAGAACCGCAATCAAATTCCTTGATAAATATATATCCAAAGTCCTATGTCCACATAAGAACTTGAAAATGGATGAGTGGCTGTAACAGATATATTCATAATTGCTGCAACATGGATGCAACCAAGATATCCATTAGTAGATGAGCTTATAAATAGATACACCCAGACAATGAAATATTATAGGGTACTCCAAAGCTGCCAGATGATCAGAAATGGGGACCTTAACTATGCAGTGCTAAGTGAATGAAGTTACAATCAGTGGCGTTCAGATGAGTTTAGGGCAGAAAAAACACTCTGTAGGATACATGTCACTGCACAATTACTGATCACAGGATGTACAATATCAAGTGTGAGGTGTGATATACACTAAGGACTTGTGAGATAGTGCCATGTCAACATGGGCTCATTGGTTAAAACTGGACCTACTCTGGTAGGAGGTCCTGATAATAGGGAAGCCATGCTTGCATTGGGGTAGAGGTCTATGTGCAATCTATTCCTACCAACTTGACCAACAACATAAACCTTCTTGAAAAATGGCACGCCAAACTAGGTATCTAGGACACTGTCAATCCATGTCATTTATTCTAACCACATTGTTCTCTCTTCAGACACACCAGAGGAGGTCATCAGATCTCATTACAGATGGTTGTTAGCCACCATGTGGCTGCTGAGAATTGAACTCAGCACCTTTAAGGAAGAGCAATTAGTGCTCTTAACCACTGAGCCACCTCTCTAGCCTTCCAACCACATTGTTATTCTTTTCATTTATTGCTGGGAACACAGACATGGAGGAAGGAGGAGTTAACATCAATTTAAATAAAGAGAACCTCAAGTTATTATGAAACTGTTTCTCATTTCTTTTCTTATAATATCCTGAGTAAAATTTCTCGGGGACTTGTCATGTTCATCTTTCTCATTTATGGATATCTAGACAAATGCAAGCTCTACTGGGTAGTTTTATGCCAATTTGACACAAACTAGAGTCATCTGAAAAGGGAAACCTTAACTGAGAAAATGAAGCCTACATAATATCCAGCTGTAGGGTATATTCTTAATAAGTGATTGAGGTGGGGGGGCCCGCCCATTGTGGGTTGTACCATCCCTGGGCTCATGGTCCTGGGTTCTATAAGGAAGCAGGCTGAGCAAAATGATGAGAGCAAGTCAGTAAGCAGCATCCCACCATGTCTTCTGCATCAGCACCTTTTCCAGGTTCCTTCACTCTGAGTTCCTGTTTTGACTTCCTTTAATGATGAATAGTGCTGTGGAAATGTTAACCAAATAAACTCTTTCCTTCTCAAATTTTATTGATCATGGCATTTTATCATAGCAATAGAAACCCTAAGACAATCTGCAATAGTTTCTCTCTTATTATTAAATCATTAACTTTTCAAATCTCAATGCTTTATGCTTAGAGTTTCAATCCAATAATGTATTAACTACGGCCCTGTGAAGGAAGATGTTATGAATGAACATGTCTGGCTATTTACCATCTGTCTAGCTATGCATCTCTCTTAGATCTTGCAGTTTAAAATCTTTACTTCATCTGTATAATGCTTTCGTACTGGGAATGGTGGAGACAGAGAACCAGTTTTAACATAGCATTTGAAACTGTAAGACTTTAATACTTTCTTCCTCCTACTGTAAGAGCCAATGGTTTTGGTGTCCTGCCAGAGGCATCTGAATCCAAACATTGTGGCTTTATAGTAATCTGTGATAATCTTCACTGTAGCCTCAGCCTCCTTTTCATTTCCATCTTCGCTTAATGTCCTTTCTCTTTTAAGTGGAGAATTGTGTGCGGAAGGTTTATTGCGCAGCTCTTTTATGAACAGGATCTTGAAAGGAGTGGTCAACCAAGTGCTAGGAATAGTCAGGGCAATGGTTTCAGTTGTTTTTTTTTTAAAATGGGGTCTTGAGATTATGGTAGCTTTTTAGATGTGTCCAATTAAGGCAAGGCAACAGGAGCTTCAGTGACATTCATCAGAAAGAGTGAGGATCTTTCCTGCAGCAGGAGGTTTTCTAAGGGTCTGAGCTGTGCTCTACAAGGGAGTGATCTTCCCAGCAGCTGTGGGATTTATTGTCAGTGCTGAATTGCCTGTCTGGGTGGGCTCCCACAGTATCCACTCCACTGCCAGGGAGAAAGGAGATGCTGATTAATTTTACTGTCATCTTTAGATTTTGTCCTGCTGTGGTTCTACTCCAGAGCTGTGCTCTGCTTTGACTGTAAGATTGCAACAGGAATGTGTGGCTGTGCCTGGCAACCCTTAGCTCTGCTGACCTTTCAGCCAGTTTCAAAGCTCTTAGTTCATCTCTCTCTAATGGTAAGGAAATTCTTAAAAAGGTTTGGACATTTAATTTCTCCTTTTCACAATGTTATACACGTAGAAGAAATGATTTCAGAGTAAAGATCTAGGAGATAAATGGGAAGACAGCTTTTAGAAATATTGCAGATGTTGGTATAGTAATCATACTGAACATATTCCATGTCAAGGGCTTGATGAAGCAGTGTAAGACGTAAGGCAAGGACACTGATCCATCAGAGACTGGAGAATTATTAGGGCTTATAAAAGACCTTATCCAGCTTTAAGGGACAGAGAAAGAAACCAAAATGGACAAGCAAACCATGAATTATTGATGTTACTACAGACTCTATAGTCGGCTGGATGTAGAGCTTTGACCTCTACAATCTCTATCTAGCATCTTTGAATCTCTGCCCTGGGCTATTTAACATACTCTCTTGATCACAGATTCCTGCCATATTTACTTCTTCTACCATGAAATGCCTAACATCTTGGGATCTTTTTTTATGGACAATTTCTAAAAATAAAAACTGGATTTGAATCTCATTGGCTACAGGATAAAACATAATGATTAATTGCCCTAGGACTCAGGTTTCATACTTGAAGCATTTAATGTACCTACCTGCCCAAAGAGTCAAAAAGGGTGAGCTTTGTCAATGAAAATTAGGGCATGGCTGACACACAAAAAAAAGAGGGAGACAATGCCAGGTAATAAAAAGGACAAATGACTTCTAAAGAGATTCAGAGCACATATTTATATATTTATTTAATTGGTATTGATTGAATATCTCCTACATCTTCTCCATTGTATTGGATGCTGGGGTAGCATCTGAATAGGATAAAACTTCTGCTTTCAAAAACTTGAATTATAGTGGTAGTAGAAACAGGATATAAAGAGATAAATATGGGCTGGGGAGATGCTTTAGTGGTTGAAGGCACTCACTGGTCTTCCAGGAGACCCAAGTTCAATTCTCAGCACCTGTGGTGGTGGCCGACAACCATATGTCACCCATGACTGTGGTACACAGACCTATGCTGGCAAAACATTAATATGCATACAATAAATAAAAATTTAAAAGATATAACTATGTAAAGTATGTAAACTATCAATTTATTATTTCTCCAAATCCTTTCTCCTTTGTTCTGATTTAAGTACTGGGGCAAAAGCCTCTAAATATCTGTCTTATGTCAGTTCACCGAGTGTTAAACAACAATAAGAAACACAGGACAAAGCAATAGAAGCAGGACAGAAATTCTTTTCAGTATAGCCCAGGCTTCCATTTTCAGAATTCAGAGACTCGGCCATTTATTTCAGAATTCAGCTATGTATTCAACATAAAGCCCTATGCTTGAAGTCTACTTTTCACCATCATCGCTTGCCCATACCCTCTAACAATAGCTTACTGGACTGATCACACCCCTCAGCTGTGATGGGAGAGTTCTAGAGGCCAGCTCTGCTTGTCTACCATCTCTCAAGGTAAACTGATTGCTACTAGCATCTCATGGTAGCCTATACCCATTGGCAAGTTTGTTTCCTACATTCAGACTCTATGTGCCTATCCATGACAGCCATTGTCTTCTTTGAAGAAACCTGAGTCTTGGGCTCAAGGGAGGTGAGCATCCTTGGTTATTATGTAGTCATTCTGCACTCTTCAGCTCAGAGCTTACAATTGTCCTTCCACATACACTACACTTAGGCTTCGTACCGTCCTCTTCCACTTATTGGGTAACCATTCCTTACCAGTTAATGATACTTCATATTGAAATTTTGCTGAGGAAATGTCTGGTGAGGTTTCTGTCTCATTTGTACAATGACTGGAATATATACCATGCAAAGGTCAAGTGAGCCAAGGAAACACAGGTCTTGTAATGGGAAAGGGTGGAACAGTTTTAGAAACAGTGGTCACTGGATTTTAAGGAGGGGAGTTTACAAAATTTGTAGAGAAATGTTCTCAATTGAACACATAGTATATATGAAGGGAAATTTGGTGGGAATCTTGGTTTTTAAAAACACAGATAGGCCATGTGAATGTTCTTGTTTTAATCTCAGGTGTGTGATACGGGCTGCTTCAGAGTGTCCACAGCAGCTAACTGTGATTTGTCTAGTGCTCTGGCACGGGAATGATTTTGCCAGCTGACAATAGTTTGCATTTGGAATTCTGGATGCTCTTGAGAGAATATAAAATTGCCAGAGTCCCAAGAGGCTGCTGCTATTCCTCCACACCACCCACCGCTGCTGAGGGTTGCTGTTGTTGCAGTCGTGATCATGAGCAAAGAGAGAACAAGAAATTGGATATCCTAATGAGAAAGATTGAACTTGCTTCAAGGAACTTGATGCCCCTAATCAGCAGGAAGTACTTTAATGAGATAGACACCTTCTTCTTACCTTTTTTCTCTTTTACCTAGTTTTGTGTGGGGGTGGAGAAGGGGAGTAGGTAAAAAACCCAGTAAAGTAGCCAAAAATTACGGTACAAGTGATACCCAGATGTGGGTCTATGCAGAGTCAGGGACTTGGTTTCTAATGCAGAAGAGGAGAGGAAGCAGCAGGGGAAGAAGGGAGGAATATTGTTTCAGGATATCAGCAAAAAAATGTTACAGAAATGAAGTTGGGTTGGCCAGTGAGGAGTAGAAATCTGATGAGACTATGGTTGCCTGAAAGAGAGAGAAAGCTCTAGGAAAGGAAGCCTGCAGTGAGACCTTGTAGGTCCTATGCACTCCTGCTAGAGAACTTGGAGTCTAATCTTCAAGTGATAGGAAGCCACTGGGTTTTGAACATAGGAGCAACATGACCTGACTTGCATTTTTTTCAAGAATTCTATTTGACTTTTGTGTGGAAGAATCAAGTACATAATAAGGCTATTAAAGTAATTCATGCAAAGCAGAGCTTTGACCTAGATAAAGCAACTGAAATGGTGTGAAGTGTCATTTTCCTACACATTGGAGTGCTGTGATTTCCATATTGACTAGAAGAAATGCTATTAACTGAGATGAGAAGGAACATGGTTAAAGTTCCTAGGAGTCAAATATGTAGTTGGAGGGAGCTTCAGAAACAACTACATTTGGGAATCCTATTAACATTGCAAATGGGGCTATTTACTAGAAATTTTGTTAAATAAATTCAAAGGAAACCAGACTGGAGATGTTTATTTAGGTATGGTTAGTGTACCATAGTCATTTCACTGGGTTATGGTACTATTTGGTAGGAATAGGTAAGAGTACCCCGAGGCTGGAGCTCTGGATCACTTGAGTATTTGGACATTGACTTTATAAAGAAGCAACACGGAAGAACTGGATGGGAAAACTTAGCTAGCTAAGGGGAGAGTCAAAAGGAGAGGGAGCGGGACACATGACTCAGCACTTAAGAGCCCATGCTGGTTTTGCAATGAATCTAAATTTGTTTTCCAGCACACTCTGAAGATCTTATTTGTTATTCCAGATCCGGGGGTTCTTATATCACCTTTTCCCCTGTGTGACACTGAACTCATATGCACATAATCCCTACTCTACCCATCTAATTAGAAAAAAAAAGATATCCTGGAAACAAAGAAGGCTGCAAGAAATTGTTGGTAATGTTGTCTATGACTTGATTCTGATGGAGTCAGAGGGGCTCAAGGGAGGTTTTATCCCAGAGTCTAGCAATATAGAAGTCTGTGGTGAAAACTGTTTCAAGGAATGATAGAGTTCTTATGGGTCGAGTTTATAAAGGATTCCATGGAGGGAAGCAGAGTTGGCAGTTTCAGGAGGAAACAGTGGAAGGTGAGGGTTGCTGGGTAGATACATTTAATTATGATAAGATTTTGTATGATTTTGCAAGATAATGGTATTCTACTTGGGAAAACTGAAGATGCAAGAAAAAGAAAAAACACAGGGGACAGACATGAAAATGTCTAGGGAAATGCCGAGTACAGCTGATGGACATGCCTTGATTGTAGCAACAATGGTTCACCTGCAGATGTAGTAAATTATGTGGAGGAAGACAAGGGTATTCTTCAGGGAGAACATGGGGGGAGTTTTTCTTTTAACAGCTTCTACTTCCTTGGAGAAGATACGAGTGGTGTTGAGACTGAAAATTCGGAGATGCCAAAGTTTACTGGAAGTGTGCGATATGAAAACCGTACTTTGGGAAAACAGAAGGGTAAGTTGTCTAGAGAAATGTGTGGAATTTTGGTTATTTGAATCCACAAAAAAGAGTACGTCTTTGTCAATGAGAATAACCAGTGAAGGCAGCAACAGCCATTCTCCCATGGTCTCCTTCACTGTCCCAAAGTGTGTGGAACAGCAAAGGTTCAGACCACAGCCTCTTAGAACAAAGACAGATGGCGCCATGAACACATAGCACAGCCAAGTAGAATGACCAAGAAGCCTACCAGAAGTTCCTTTCTAGCACCCACCATTGGCAAATGGAATAATAGACACTTGAAACACAAAGAACTTACATGTCTAGGTCAAGGAGATAAAGCAAAAATAATAGACAATGTCATTTTGTGTCCCATGTAAACTAAAGCATGTGAAGTACTACAAAAAAGTAGTATTTTCAGAAAATAATCACTTTTTCCGTGGTTGACTGGACTTTTTCACAAATATGAACTGAACTAGTATTTGTAATAGAATCAGTTTTTCCCCTTAATATACTTTCCCATGGAATTTGATGGCACCGTCTGCTGGCAATGCCCAAAGTCCTTAAAGGGAACAACTGAGGTTTTTTGTTCATTTGTTTTCTTTTCCCCATAGTAGATTACATGATGGAATGTGGATTGTGGGAGAAAAGTTTCATTTGCAAATTTATTCAACAACTATTAATGACTATTTAGTCTGCACTAATGCTTAAGGTCGAGGTGAAAAATAGTTCAAAGTCTGTCTTCTAGCCAGTATTCTTTCCTTGACTGAACATTGTCAATTGAGGAGAACCTACCAGTTGGGTTTTTCATGGAAAATTTACCTGAGAATGCAGTTAATAGAGAATTGTACTACAATACTGAGAAACATACACTAGTGTGTCAATTAGAGGCACTGAGTCAGGCCTTAGATTAAACCTATGCTTCAACTCACAGGTTACATATTCCTTAAGCCAATTTGGGTCAGATTTTCATTTATAAAAATACAAAATATCATATAAAAATCTTTCAATGCATACCTCCAGGTAGAATGGAAACCCTACTTTGTGTAAAGAATCTAGATAGAGGAGGATCTTTATGAAAACATCAAATAGGGAAGGAAGACTGTTGAAATTCAGATAGTAACATGATTTGAAAAGTTAGAAAGGTTTATAGAGAAAAAAGTCTCTCTCTCTCTCTCTCTCTCTCTCTTTCTGTCACTCTCTCTCTCTCTCTGCCTGTCTGTCTCTCTCTCCGTGTGTGTGTGTGTGTGTGTGTGTGTGTGTGTGTGTGTGTGTGTTTGGAGTGTGTGTGTTTAAGTATAGAGATGATGTCATACAGATTGTGAAATGAAGTCTTCTTAAGGACCTGACATTTGAGATGAGACCTTCGCAAGTGGGTGGAGCTTGGCAAAAATCAGGAAATGACTTTCCAACAGAGTTAAGTGCAAGTTCAAACTTCCTGAAGTCCAGGAGTGTTTGCTGCATTCAAACACCATCAAGAAAGCCACAGTCAATACTGACCATGTGCTAGATCACTAGGATTTGGTAAGAATTTATACTTTAATACCAGGGCACTGGGAAATCATTGTTTACTTTATAGGATAAGCATAAAGTTGTATGAGTTGTATTTAAAAATAATACTGTGTCTATATTTTGAAGAATGGATTGTAGTGAGATAAGTGGAAAAACAGCAGGAAAACTAGGCAAGAAGTCATCAATGCGAGTGAGGCATGTTGGGATGGTTCAGTGAGGATAGGGTAGGTGTCTAGGGTCAGGATGAGGTTTCAGTAGAGCCAGGAGAGCCTTTGGACAAAGTATGAGTGGAGGGGATGAGATGAACAGTGGGAGTCGAGGACTCTAAACTGAGTCCTGGTTTAAGTCAATAGATAAAACATGCTATTTCTCAATGAGGTGGAGAGTATGATGGGGAGAAACAAATGTCAAGACTGAAAATGGACTGGTAGAAAGACATCATAACTGCTGTTATATTGTGGAGGTTGAACTTCAAGCATTTCTTACTATAAAACAACAGATGTTGGAGCAGAAGAGATGCTCAGAGATCAATTTTGTTTAGTAGCCTTCTAGAATACTACAGTTTAGTTCCTAGTACCCTCACTGGGCAGCTCAAAATCACCTATAATTCTATTTCTAGATGATCAGATACCCTCCTCTGGTTTCCCTGGGTACCTTCACAAAGGCAACACACACACTTATCCACATACACATAGATAAAGATGAATGTAACAAACAAATCGAAATATCAGATGTTGAGTAGATTGTCAGATTTGTTAATATGGAACATGAAAAAGTGACCTAACTGAACATACGTGTTCCATTTCAAGCCATAAAATGTAATCAGATTCCCCAGGGTCAGGCGTTAATACAGAATAGGATCGCAGAGAAAGAGAGAGAGATGGTAGCGTTTAGAATCTAGACAGGAGAAAGACAAGTCAGAACAAGGGATAAAATGTAATTACCATGGAAGCTGTAGGAAACCAAGGCACTACTGACAGTCAAAAGATTAATAGAGACCCATACTTCAGGAAGAAAGTCTGTTTTAAGCCCTAAGCTTCATTGACTAGATTCCACAAGGACTGAGAATAGAATGATATTTTCCTGAGATGACTTTGAAAAGAGACGGATTGATAGAGTGCTGGGGGAGAGAGAGAGAGAGAGAGAGAGAGAGAGAGAGAGAGAGAGAGAGAGAGAGAGGAGAGACAGAGAGAAAGAGAGAGAGAGAGCAGAGACAGAGAGAAAGAGAGAGAGACAGAGAGAGAGAGCCAGAGAGAGAGAGAGAGAGAGAGAGAGAGAGAGAGAGAGAGAGAGACAGAGACAGAGACAGACAGAGAGACATGGGGACACAGATTATGGATGAGTCTTTCAGAGGAGTAGAGAATGAGGGTGGTCATTAGAGATGAATATGTATGAATGTCCTCGTGGAAAGGTTTCTTACAATGAGGAATGTGGACCATTGCTATGCCACTATCTTCACGGATACTCAGGATCAGCGAATCATCTACAGGGACACCTATATCTAAATGTATGGCATTCATTCTGATCAAGAGCACAGCTAATGTGTCAGTTTAAAGGAGAATGGCCCTCAAAGGCTCATTTATTTGAATACTTGGTCCTCAGTTGCTGGGACTGTTTGGAAAGAACTTGGAGTGTGGCCCAGTTAGAGTAGGTGTGTCACTGGAGGTGGGCTTTGAGGTTTCAGAAGGCTTACACCCTTTCCAATTAGCTCTTTCTGTCTCTTGGTTATGTCCTAAGATGTGTGCTCACAGCTGCTGACCTAGCGCCATGTCTGCCTTTCTACTGCTGTGACCAACACCATGATGGTCATGGTCTCACTCTCTGAAACTGTAAGTCCCAAACACATGTTTTCTTCTATAAGTTGCTTGATCATAGTGTCCTATGACAGCAATAAAATGAAGACAGCTAGCATATAGCAGGATTATGATTCAGTTGGCATTTTTGCTCAAGTCCATATTCCACCTGACATGTGAGGTTCTTCTATTTAGACTCTGCATGTGGTACACAGCACCGACAAGCAATATCAACTCCAAAGTATTTGCATCCACAATAGATCATTCCTTTATTGTGATTGTTCTGATGTTCAGGAAGCTAGCACACTTTTGCTACAGTGTCCATGAGTTTTACCTTCCATATTCATTAGAAGATAGGACCATCCATGACTAGGTATTGTAACTGAAACTGGGTTGACAACCCAGCATGTCAACAAGCAGCACAGGTGTTCTTAGGATAAAATCTGGAGAACACAAAGGTAGCTTAGCTAAGGACAGAAAATTTCAATTCGGATTTTATTTCGTTACCTAGCATAAGGGTCAAAACATAATCTCTAGCTCTGGATATTCAAACGAGTTTACTTATTTTTTCCCAGGAGTGATAAAAGCTACATGTATGCCACTCTTTGGAGTTTTATAGCTCTGTTTTCAGCATCCTTTGCTATAGTGGAAACAGGTACACGTTAAAGCAAACACTCCTGGGGTAGTGCTGTCATAATTCATTCATGGTTACTTGTCATTTGGAATTGTATTTTGAATATCTTTATTAATGTCTAACCTTTAAATTCAATGCCCTGTGTGCCTGTTTTCTGAGATATATTTTCTTCCTTTGTAAAATTAATTTAAATATTTATGAATTTTGAAAATTCCATTCCTTCACATTATTTGGTTGCATGTTGATGACCTTGAATTTGTCAGGGATCCTTGGCTGCTCTGTAGCATTGACTCCATCATTGCTTTTCAACCTAATATAGCAGTGGGTGCTAATAATCTAACCTCCCTCCTCTCTGTGGTCATGTGGAACTAAAGAACAGGCCAGGTTGTTCTTTCACTTTCAGTCCTATGGCTGAATTAGCAATCAGCAATTTTAATTTCCTATAGTATAAGGTTCTGGGCTCTTTGTGATATGTCAAACATTTCAAGTAGTTCATAAGTGTTTTGGTTTCGGGGGGATGGTGTAGCACTCCCCAATCTTACAAGAGTGTTTTGAAAATTAATAAGTTAATATCCATGAATACTTTGAAGATTAAAATACCCAGTGTAAATGGTCATTATTGTTTTATGCACACCAGGAGCCTAGCTGGGCAGGTGAATGTGATTCCAAGAGATGAAAGGATTATGTAACATAGAAAATTGTGGGTTAGTGCTGTCAGGGTTGGCAAACAAGTTCCTCGGGATCACAAATGTGGGAATTATTCTCAACAGAGCACGAATGTTCCCAGGCCGGGGATTAAGTCATCTTCTATAATCAAGGTTGGTTTCCAAAGTGTTCCAGTGAAGATGAATGTCGTTTAATAGCACCGAGTTTGATGATAAGGTTGATGAATTCGCAGGTAGAGATGAATGGAAGGAGAAGGGACACTTCCAGGACTCTGAGA
The DNA here is from genome assembly GCF_021556685.1 of Rattus norvegicus. Classification (NCBI taxonomy): domain Eukaryota; kingdom Metazoa; phylum Chordata; class Mammalia; order Rodentia; family Muridae; genus Rattus; species Rattus norvegicus. The sequence goes on from NC_141551.1 coordinate 50,643,880, forward strand.
AGCTAATGCTGCTGAAGAAGATTCTCCCAGCATGCCTGGATGATGGGTCATGGTGGTGCTGTGGTGATGTTAGTGGTGGTGGTGATGGTGGTGTGGGTGGTGCTGGTGCTGGTGCTGGTTGTGAGCACTCGCTGACTGGAATCATGCAAAGTTACTCTCAATGCACATTTCATAATTCTAGTCAAAATCAGGGCAAAATATACAACTTGAATGCAACGAGACGTGTATGCTAGGGAAGTAGAAAATAATGTAGCATATTTTTCATCCAAGAAGTTATCACTAGGAATATTTACCTATTTATTCTACTACTACTAATACTTGTAAAAACTTAAGGGGTTATTGAAACATGTTATGACTTAAACATAAGATATAAATATACATAAATGACATGTTTTAGATAATTTTTATTAGCAAGGTATTTCCAAAAAAGATTTACAGAAAATTGAACTAATTGAACTGTTTTTGCTCTCTATTTTCTTGTTTATCTACCTTCAGTAGATATTGTTATTATAATGTAAATAATTATTTATAAGAAAGAAAACATAAATTACTATCAGTGTTCAAAGGGAGGAATATATCCAAAATAATAATCCTTGAGATGTATACAAAGCCTTTGTAAAATATCCAAAAGACATAATTATAAGATAGTTCCATTACCTCACGGTTTAGAATGCCTCTTAGCCTCACTTCACCTCCAAAACCATTTGGCCACATATTTGCCTCCTACTGGCCTCTCTGGGTGACTCTTCTTGGCTCCATATCGGATCCCAATAGAGCCTCTTTCTGTGCAGGTATCTGAAATTCTCTCCTTTTTCTTAAGCCAAGGCTTGTCACGCTGAGGATCTATTTCATACTCACTGGAGACACAAACCAGCCTATCATCAAGTTAGTGCTCTGAGGATACAACCTTTGACCAGTGAAAAATAAGAGCCACTAGCTACCCTCTTTCCCCTTCTTCATCTGGCTGCACCATCCCGATGTGCATATGCCTCCCAGAAGATTGCAGGGAAAAAGCAATCCACTCTCAGCTCCTCTAAAATCCACTCTCTTCAGGTATAGAATTATAAGCTCTTTAGTTAGGATAGGTGGTAGAGTACTTTATCTAATTGACAAATATGATGGACTGTATGTTAATTGTATGTCATACTTTGTAATTCCCATAATTGTATGGTTATGCTCAATTTATGACTGAGAGAAGAGGCCCCCATTTTAATTTGGACAGTGAGATGTTGGGGGTTGTTTTTAATGCTTTAAATTAATCTGTCCTGCAAAATCAGGAATCTGAGTGTCTGAACACTGAAGGTCCTTGTCTCCAGTTGGTTTTTGACAGATCAATACAAAGCCAGCAGCCAATGGCTGTGCTGGTATACTGAGGCGAGACCTTTAGACTTGTGTGGGCTAGGGACTGGAAGAGAGGAAGAAGGGAGACTTGCCATGATTTGGAGGGAGATGGATAAGATTTAGAGCAGCAGAAGGAAAATCATCGAAAATGTAGGTGAGAAAGGATGTGGCTTCTGGAAGGGCTACCCAGAGGCATCTTAAGCAGCAAAGATTAAGGGACCGCCAGAACAACAAATATAGAATTAGAGGGCATTAAGCCAGAGTACTAGAGGCAAGTGTGTGATAGATATGGGGAGGATTAGAACTGTCCAACCTTTGAGGTAATCAAGGCATATTAAAATCAACTGGCTGTGTGTGTGTGTCTGCATGTGCATGTGCATGTGTCTGTCTTTCTTTCTTTTTTTTTTTTCTTTTCTTTTTTTTCAGAGCTGGGGACCGAACCCAGGGCCTTGAGCTTGCTAGGCAAACGCTCTACCACTGAGCTAAATCCCCAACCCCGTGTCTGTCTTTCATTTGTGAATCCATAGCTCTTGGGTGGCACTCATGTGGGACCCACTGGGAATACAATGTGATTTAACTATTTACTACAACAGATGTAGATCTGTTTGAAGCAGTTCCTTGGAGTGATTCCAATCTCTGTTTCTCAGGATACCAGCAGTCCAGTTCAGTAGTGTCAGGATGGCAAACACTAATCAGCAGTAGTGCTTCAATCTAGCAGAAATGGCCAGACCTCTGCAGAATCTGTACCAGTCAATTGGAGCCAGCGACCAGGATCAGTGGAGAAGTCATGCCTCTTCCAACTAAGCAAAATCAGCATTGCAAAGCTAGCTATGCAAGCAAGCTGTCACTGTCCATTGAGTCCCACTTATACTTTCTCCAAACATCATGTGTCCTCCCACAGGTCTTGTTTCAGCAATACACCACATGAGTCTGTATCACCTGACAGATCCAGAAATTTCCACTTCAGAATGCTGTTCAGTTGCAGTGTCTGCTAATCAGCATCTAATCTCCCTCTTCCCCTGGGAGAGCTGCTCCTTTATGACTCCTATTGAGGTTGGCCTCTCAGGTGTCTAAGGATCCTGCTGAATTGAGATGCAGAAGAGTCATATTTGTTCTTTCTTTCATTCATTCATTCATTCATTCATTCATTCATTCTCTCTCTCTCTCTCTCTCTCTCTGTGTGTGTGTGTGTGTGTGTGTGTGTGTGTGTGTGTGTATGCATGTATGTCAGAGGACAACTTGTGGGCAACAATAGTTCTCTCCTTCTATGGAGTACTGTGTACAGAGGCTTGAACTAAATCATCAGGCATAATGGCAGGCCCCTTTACTCAGTGAGCTGTTTCTCACTCCCTCCTACCCTAATACATGTTCTTGATGAGCAATCATATCAATTGGCTAAAAAGTAAGACTTCCAAGGTTTATAGGGAGGATCTTAGAAGACTTTGCATCTGTTACATGACAAGTTCCCCAGTGGAATTGATCTGACACCGAAGAATTTTAATTCAGAGTAATTGTCTATCACTCATACACTAGAGTAAAATTAAATAATGAAGTCTGTCAGCCTAGTTAGGCTGGCATTCCTTTCCACAAGGAAAAAAGGTGTTCTAGCCATATGGGAAGAAAATCTGAATATTAGACAATGGAATATAGTGGAACATTCATGAAAATTGAAGGGTTATTTTCCCGGTTTTTGTTTGTTTGTTTTTTGTTTTATTTTGTTTTTGTTTTTGCTTGCTGAGCTAATGAAAAAGAATGCAAGCAAAACAAAAATTCAAGTAAGTTTTTTTTCTTCTAAATTTATAGTGGTGATTTGCATGTATCTCCATGTACCAGTTGCATGACTGCTACTGCTGCTGTTGATGCGATTTGAACCTGTATCAGTGCTCTTACCCACTGAGCCATTTCTCTAATCTCATTTTGTTTTTCTCAGTAAGAGCTACCAAGGCATGGAGCAAGCAAGTTTTCAGTTGAGTGGATTTTGTTCTCAGGTGAGTTGGGTCATAGCCTCCTGGTTTAAATTGAGAGTCTCCTGGAGAGATTTCTCAATTGAGTGGCATGAAGAGCATGCTCATAATTACAGGTGCTCGCCATTTCAACAATTAGAATTCCTTTCTTCAAATAAAAGCTTTGGGGCCTTTTTATGAGTTACTTATTAACATGCAAATACTCAAGGGAGACAGAGCAGCATGGATTCTTTTCAGATGATATGTTGAGGAAGATTCAATTTAATTTAGTTAATTTTACTTCATTTGGCTTCCTCTGAATTCATCTGATGCCCTACTAAGTGCTTTGGCTAGCTCTTCCCCATGGGGAGAAAAGATGACTCAGGTAAGTTTTAGGGTTTTGCAAACTTCTCATGGGGAGAGATAGTAAATGTCTGGAGTTTTGTAGGCTAGGTAAGCCCTGGTGCAAAAGTCAACTCTGTAGTTATAACCAGAAAGCAACATATACATCATCAATCATGGCTGTGTTCCAATAAAACTTGATCAATTAGCCTGTGAATACATGTTGAGCCCTAGGTGAGCTGCAAGTTTTAATAAAAAAAGAATTTACTTGATAGTCCTTATCAGAATATGCAGAATTTTAAGGTCACTAGACTAGAAGTCACTAGAATCTTGTGGAAAGTTTTAAGTAATGACCCTGCCTGGGTTGCTTACACAGGACTAGGGGTTCTTGTAGAACTGCTCTGGGGCATGCATGATATAGTACTGGGGTCCTTTATAGTGTTCCAGAAGGTACTAATACTCAACAAAATTCAGAGGTACTGACATGAGGCCATATGTGGGAAATACTCTTAGATGTATGGCATTCTCTTAGTCAATACAGGGTTGGCAAGTTGAGGAGTTAGGAGAGTGGCTCAGTGGATAAATTGCTTGCCACAGAGACAAGAGAAATGGGAGTTTGTATAGCTAGCACTTCCTTTAGAAAAATGTTTCTCTAGCACACCAATCTCCAGAACCACTGAGTGCATGCATGCATGCATGAATGAATGAATGAATGAATGAATGAATGAATGAATAGATGGATGAATGAATAGATAGCAGGTGAACTTGATGGTATACCTATATGTAATCCCAGAGCTTGGGAGGCCGACACAGGGCAAACCTAGGGAAAATGGCCAGATAGAGTACAATACAAAAATTCCAGGTTTAGAGAGAGTCTACCTCTCTGAATAAATAGAGGATGAGAAAAATACTCAACATCAATCTTTATCTTTTAACTGTATATCCACACATATGAACATGTAAACATCCAGGCATGTACCACTTGCACATATACATGCATTAAAAAGGTAAGAAATTTTATTTACAGAAAGTTGTTACTATATTATAAGCTTGATCCTGCTTAGACTTGTAGACTCTTGCTGCTCCTGTCCCTGGGGTGGTCAGATTTATAATGCCTGTATTCAGATATGACTTGGCTGAGTTTTCCAATGAGGCCAAAGCATAGTGCCACAAACTGTGTGACCTTCAGCAAGAGAAGAAGCTGACTTGGTTCTTGAGGCAAAAAAGAAGCTTTAAGTCAGTAGGGCTCCCATCTCTTCAAAGGTTCCAGGGAAGAATTAATTCCACTCTTTGTTTCTGCCTGCTGAAGGGTACTGGCTACCCTTGGTGTTTCTGCCTTGAGAGTGCATTATTGTAATCTTTCTGCCATTACATGCAATTTTATCTACCACTCTCTCTGAGCCTGTATATGTATTATGCATATCTTCCTTTCTAAAAGGACACCAGTTATATTGTATTACAAACTCAGCCCACTCCAATGTGAGTTCATTCTGATTTATTTCTAATTGCATCTTCAAAGAACTCTTTTCAAATTACATTCGCTGACGCCCAACTCTAGGGATTGAACCTATTTTTATGGGGAACACATTTCAACCCTAAACTTCACCTCATGAAGTTTCCCCCCGTGTATGAAGAACAGAAGTAGCACGGAGCAGCATCAGACCTCAATCCAGAGGCAGATCACGGCCTCATCTGTGAAATGGGACTGAAAATTGGCAAGATTATGTTTAGTAGTCGTGGGAGAAAGCCTTTGAAATAAAAGAATTCTTTTAAAATGAAGTGGAAAGAGCAAAGGAAAACTAAACAAAATAAATTTAAAGTGTCAATATTGTTAAGCAATCTGGGTTTAATTTAGAGACAAGCCCACGGCCTCATTTGAAGTATGTACAGTGTAGTGAAATTCTAGTATAGAGGCCTGGGTTCTTGTTGTCTTCCTCTCTCCCTCCCCCTCTCCCTCTCTGCTCCCCCTCTTCCTCTCATTCCCTTTCCTCTACTCCTCCTCTTTCAGATAGTGTCTCATATAACCTAGCCTTGGCTAGCCTAAAACTTAATGTGTGGACCAGGCTGGCCTTGCACTTACAGTGGTCTTGCTGCTTCTGCCTCCCCAGTGCCACCACACCCAGTTGTACTTGTATTTAGTCATGAACTGCCAGCATTTTGGGTGTACACCAATGACCTCAGGAGAAGAATTTTGGATGGGACAAAAGTACCTATAGTTTCTAAGAAGGCATAAACAATTTGTTTTCAGTTTGCAATATGCAACAGAGGGGTAGCACTTCTGGCCAAGTCGTCTACCTCCTTCCAGTTTTTTTTTTTTTAAACTACCTAATCATACAGCCACATGCTACTTCAAGTGCAGATGGTGCCTAGTCTTCAGAGGGAAATTTCTCAGGACAATAGAAAGTAGGAGAACTTGTGCTTCAGGTTGGGTAAGCCATTGTGTCGTCAGGGATAAAGTGGCAGTAAGGTGACACCTCTACACCAGAGATGGACTGTGGGACATTGCTGAATCAATATGTAAAGACCGTAGCCAAAGATGGATGGTCAATAATGCAAAGAGAGCGTGGGGAGGCGGGCTTGGCCTCTTAATTCTCTGCAATTCTAAGGTGACATTAGGACAGGATTTAGTCAGGGGAGATAAAAAGGGGAAAGAAAACCTGTGAGGATTCTAAAATGACACTGCAAGGAGCTAAGTAGTACCCAGGATGGAAGAAAATAAGACGCAGCCGAGACATCACAAAGCCGTGTCCCCTGTGTGTCATACTACCAAGCAGAAAACCTGTCCAAGATGACCAGCATTCAGTAGGTCAGCCTACTCTCGTCCAGCAAAGAGCCCTTCCAGAGAATAGGGTGGCAGGTGCTGTCAAGTAGGTCCCTGGTCACCTACAGTGCAGTTTCATTTGAGAAGAGTTTTTAAGTGGCATATGAACTTCTCTTTAGTGGGAGAACAGCAATAAAGCCAGGGTATTGTAGGCTATTGACTCTTCCTCTACAGAGAATTTGAAATTAGATCAAGGTCATGCTGGACTTCTCAAGGGCAGGGAAAAAACCCATTAATTCATTTTCACTTGTTTTTTCCCCCTCCCAACTTTTTGTTGATGCTGCCATCTTTGTCCTGTTGTATTGCCTGGTCACACTTTACAATTAGACACGGGTTTAGGAGGTGCATGCAGGGAAATTGAGGAATCAAAGGTTATGGAACTAAATTCTTCATGAAAGCAAGACCCAAAGTTATGCTAAATGAGATGATAAACAGTTGTTGAGTACACACATGTCTGGTTGCTGGTGTTGTTATCTTAGTCTGGGTTACTATTGTGATGAAGTGCCATGACCAAAGCAACTCTGGAAGGAAAGAGTTTCTTTGGCTTAAACTTTCACATCACAGTTCATGTCAAAAGAGATCAGGACAGAAACTCCAAGCACATCGGAACCTGGTGGGAATAGCTGATGCAGAGGCCATGTAGGGATGCTGCTCACTGGCTTGCTCCCCACGGTTTGCTCAGCCTGTTTTCTCATTGAACCTAGGACCACTTGTGCAGGAATGGTTCCATCCACATAGGGCTGGGCCCTCCCACATCAATAACTAATTTAAAAATACCCTCTAGTCTTGCCTATATCCTGATCTTATGGAGGCATTTTCTCAATTGAGGTTCCCTCCTCTCCAGTGACTCTAGTTTGTGCCAATTTGACATTAAGTAGCTAGCACAACACTGTCAATTTAATACACTTGGGGAGAGGAAGTTTCAGTTGAAGAACTGTCTCAATCAGATTGGGCAGTTCTGGAGCCTGTCATGCATTTCAATAGTTAACTAACTAACCAACTAACTAATTAATTAATGTATAGAGGGGCCGAGTCCAAGGGACGATGTACTTTCCCTAGGCAGGTGGACTGAGGATGTACAAGATAGGAAGTTGAAAAAGCCAGAGGAACGAACCAACAAGCAGGATTTCTATTGGGTCTCTGAGTTCTTGCCTCTGTGGTTTCTTCTTTGTTACAATGAGAACTGTAACCTGTAAACCCCTTCCTCTCTAAGTTACTTTTAGTCATGGTGTTTATCACAACCACAGAGAATCTGACTAGAACAGCACATGTGCATATGTGTGCATATGTGTGCATTTTGAGGTGGTGCTGGGTGTGTTTTGAGGCCTGTTACTAGGCAGAATGAGTCAGGATTTGGGATTCTCACACAGACACCAATCAGGAGCTGAGGTTGTGAGGTTTGATCACGACAACCTCTCTCCTCTTTTCCTCATCTCACTCTTTCGTGGGAGTTCAACCAGGAGTATATTAATTGCAGGGCAATTAAAACACCGTGTGTGAAAGGGAGAAATTAAAGGGTATGGCATTGGACTTGCAGGTCTGTTCAAAGCAAAGGTGAGCTGTCAGCCCTGAGGCAATCAGTAAAAATGAGGCCCAACTATTGCCAAGCAATAATGGTCCATAATTCTCATTTCCTTCTGTCCTAAAGTTTGGATGCACATCAGCCTATGAGAGCAGGAGATTGTGACAAGGGAGAGTTCTGTTTCATTTGCTTTTGTTTGGGATTCTCTTATTAACAGCTTTGGGTTGGGAAAGAGTCAAGTTGTCAGTGAGAAGTGAAGCAAATCCATCCATATGATTGATTAACATCTTAAATTGACGAACTGGCCTTGGATCAACCTGTCACCTGAGATGTAGAGGAAAGAAAGCTATGTCTAACTTACACGAGGAAGCTTTCATGGGGAACTTGATGCAGCCCTTGTTAAGATAATAACTCAGTTTTTGACTTTTTTAAACAACAACAAAAAATAATTTGTTGAACATTAACAGGAAAAAGGTGCTTTAGAGGGTTGAGGAAGAAAGATGGGCAGATCAAATAAAGAAGATGGTGGACTGGATAGAAATGATTTGCTAGGATCTCCAGGCAATAGACTGGGGAAAGTTAGGTAACAGCTATCAAGAAATAGGCAATGGTGCAAATTCCTCATCTAATCACAAAGTAAAATAGGAAACTAATGGAGCAAAGTGGGGGGATTATCCAGAACCTTATAACAGGGATTGGAAGGTTCGGGAGCCCCCTCCAAACCACACCTTGCTAGTGTGACTAGAGCAATTGTCAGACAGAAGGCCTCTGAAAATTAATGCCATGCTTTCAGTAACAAATGTTTTCCAAGAGAGACAGAAATGAAAGAGGGAAAAGAAAGCACAATTCTAGATGCTAGCATCAAGAGTGGAGAGAGACCACCAAGAACAGTCTCTCTACTCACTCAAGCCAAGCAGCAAGATGCCATTTAAAAAAGACCCTTAGGTTTTCTTTTAGCAGTGGCTATGTCAAAGTCAATGAGGTTTAAAAAGAACCTTGCTGAAGTAATGACATGGGCTCCCAGACCCTTCATGAATAACACTCTGAGAAAATTCAGAATGAGTGTCATGGAGTAAAATGTTGATTCTGAGCTGAGTGATAATCAGTCAGGTAGAAATCGAATCAAAGCTCAGAGTCCAATAGGGAATGGACAGCAGTTCCAAGAAGCAGGACTGAGATCAGGAGGGATAGGATCCTAGGAAAGAACCAGCATTCTTCTTTGGAAAGACTCCTGAAAAACTACTGGTGTGGCCAGCATTTATGACCCAACTAATGAAATATTACCACTTACAGCACCAACATCTGTGACCCAATCACATAAAGATTGTGCAGGAGTTTAACAGGGATCTAGGATCCCAAGAAAGAATGCAAAGAGTAGAGGCTGGAATTATCAAAAGAGAGTATTTCATTCTCAAGGAAGCACTGGGCATTGAGCCTGGTCCACACAATTCCACTGCAGCAGAGAAAAACAAAACTTCAACACTACTGTAACGTCATCCCTTTTAAACATAGTGAATAAAGAAAGCTTTCAACATAGCTCAACCAAGGGACTAATCCCAGATATACAAGTGCCAATATAAAAACACAATAAATATCAGGGGAGAAAATGCAAGGCAACATGACCCCTCTAAAAATTACTAATCTCATAGTAACAGCTTCGAATGAGAGTGAATTTGAAGTTCTATGCACGAGTTCACAAGAATAATAAAAGAAGAAGGGCAGCAATGATCTTCTCAATGTGTTCCAAAAGAGTATAAACAAACACATGAATAAATAAGAGAGTAGAAACAGGATGTGAAAACAGGGTTCCATAAAGACAGAGAAACAAGTGAAAACACCAAACAGAAATACTGAACACAAAATATGTATGGGTCCCAGGCAAAACTGAAAGGAAAGCTTCGACAGAATGCATTAGAGTAAGGAGAGACTCGAGGCTTAAGGACAGAGAAGAATCTAAGCTTTCAGACAGTGACAAAGATAAAAATTAAAAAGAAAGTACAAGCAGAGTATTAAAAATCTAAGGAACTCAATGAAAAGACTAAAGCAGTAAATCAGGAACACAGAAAATTTTGTACTAAAGGCATATAAAACATGTTCAATGAATTCTATCTTAAGTTTTCTCAAATCAGAGGAAACAGGTGCCCATCCTGATATAAGAGATACAAAAGGCATTTACAATATCAAACAAGGAAGACAGGAAAACAAGAAAAAAACCCAAACAAACAAAAACAAACAAACGAACAAACCTCTTTATGTAATATAGTTAAGCTATATAGAACCAAGAATGCATATAGAGAGCTATGAGAAAGATCCAGGATGCTACATATAAAGGTAAATCCATGAGAATCAGACCAGATTTCTAAATAGAAAGTTGAAAAACCTAGAGGACTTGGAAGAGTGTATTTCAAATTCTGAAAGAGCACAGCTGCCAAACTAGAGTACTATGCCGAGCAAAACTACCTGTCAAAATGAAAGAGAGAACTTTCCATGACAGTCTATCTGAGGCTGAACACAGGCTGAAGAAATTAATGATCTTTAAACCATGTCTACAGAAAATACTTGAAGGACTCTTTTGAAATGTAGCTAAAGAGTGAGCAAAGGGGGACTAGGGAAACATGAAACACAAAATCAATTAAAAGTAAGAATTGATATACAGTTATCAATAATAATTTCATATATAAATGGTATCAATTCTATAATCAAAAGATGTAGAATATCACATTAAATTAAAAACAAACAAACGAAAACTCCAGGTTCTATCTAGTTACTGCTTTCAAAGAAATACTTTTTCACCATCAAAGACAAACATAAGAGACAAGCATGTATTATGGTAATACAAAATGACTTCAAACCAAAAGTAATCAAAAGATAAAAATGACGATTTTATAATGGAATAGTTTATTAGAAGGACATAATTCTACATATGTGTACTCTAAATGTAGGAGAATCCAATTTAATAAATACTATACACGGTATCACAGATCAAATGAACCCAAGTGGCATGTACGGGACATTCCAAGTACTGCAACATTCACGTTCTCTTCAGCAACCCATGAAGTAGATCATAACCTAGGACACAAAACAAGTTTCATATAGGAAAAGGTTCAGGAACATTGAATAATGTCTACTATTGCTTTTATTGCCATGGAATAAATCTAGAAAGAAGCGGCAAGCAATAGAAAATAAACAACAAGCTGTAGAAAACCCACAAACTCATGGCGACTAGGCAGCAGCAATATCATATGACAATGAGCAACTGAGGCAATCCAGAGGAAATAAAACTAAATTTGGAAGTGAGAATACAAATGTATATGCTGCATGAAGGGAAGCTCTATCAGGGAAGCTCATAGCTCTGAGTGACTACATCAAAAGCTCAGCAAGAACTCAGATACCCAAGGAAACTGACGCCCAGTTAGGGCCTTAGAGAACGAAGACCAAGCCAAATCCCAAACACTGGGTAGCTACAAATAATAAAGGCCAGGGCAGAAATAGGTATTAGTAAACAACACAATGAAGGCTACGGATGAGAAACACTTCGGACATTATGGTAAATGCAAAGTATTCCATGTGTTTCTGCTGAGATTAGGTTAAGTGTCTACTCTATCCACTTTTTCAATGCAGTGCTTGAAATCTTAGCTAGAGCAATATGTCAAGAGAAGGAAATAAAATGGATACAGCACCAAAGCAGGAACTAAAGAACACTTGTTTTCAGATGATGTGAAAGACCTTTGAGACTCCACTAGAAAAGGCTTAGGTTTAATATACTCTTTTAGCAAAGTGACAGGAAACAAAATTGATCCACAAACCCCACCGGCTTTATTATATACTGATAGCCAAAATGCTTGAAATTAAATCTCATTCCATTTATCCTCAAAAGACAGTAAGACACACTAAACCCACTATATAACTTTGAAACAAATCTTACATAAATTGAGCATGAAAGTCCTCTAGAGTAAAAACTATAAACACTGGAGAGGGAAATTCAGGTGTGCACTAGAAGACATACTAATCCCAACACTCATAGATTAGAAGCAATAGGATTGTGAAACGGTTATACTTCCCAAAATCCCCAAAATTCAATGCAAAATTTCAATGCTGTTCTTCACAAAAACAGGGAAAAAAGCTTTAAATTCATGTACAAGTATGAAATACTCTGAAAAATAGCAAAAGCAATCCTGAGAATGAAGAAATAGCTGGAGGTTTGCCATGCTTATCCCTAAGCGACTGCAGAGTCACCAGAAGGAGGGAAGTGTGATACTGGTATAAGCCAGACCCCGGGTTCAGTAGTACAGGGCTCAGTGGACTGTCAGCCAAACATGCCCTCTCCTCCTGAGCTTGCTTTTGGTAATGCTCTTTATCATAGCACTAGAAACCAAACTAAGACAGTGGACGCTTGGCTGTATTTTATTTCAGATTCATGGTTGGGGTATGTTACAGTTCAGACAATTAGAAAGGGGCTCCTTTTCTATTTTTTTTTATCTAAACCAAAGTAAATGTTTTTGAGGTATCAAATGGAACCACATGCCATCTCTAGGGTGAGGGGATGGCGGGGTGTCCCTGAATGATACAGAGCAGTGATGGGGTTTCCAGGACCATGGGGGCATGCGGTTGCTGTGTTTCCAAATACCTGTTTGCAAGGTCACCTTGAGCTGGTCATGCACACCATTTCAAAAGCTTGAATTCAGAAGCGCTGTGTGGCTTATGTTGAAGGCTTGCCTTTTCTCTTTGCCTGACCTAGGCAGAGGGTGGCCTATGTCCAGTAACAAGTAAAGAACATTGGACACAGGATTTCTAAAGAGCTTTCCTGGTAGACAGCCCTTCACAGTGTTGTCAGGACTCGGTGTTAGAGGAGTATGTCCTTGTGACTTCACAGATATTTTGACCTGGTTTCTGCTGTCTGTACCCTTTTTAATCTTTTCTTTTTCTTGACTAGGTTTAATGTCCTTTTGATGTAAGAAACCATAGCCATGACTGTAAGTGTTCTGTGAATTCTAGTAAGCCTTCAGATAGCATCAAATTAGGGCTTCCTGGGGACCCCCTGACACTAGATGAATGAGGAAAAAATGAAAGCTTCAAATTAGCCAGGAAAATGCGATCCTGGAGTGGTCCTCATGTAGATGATACACATTTCCGTCTAACAGCTGTAGTGAGTGGGGCCGTATGCTGTTGAAAGTAACAAGGGAAAAAGATTAGGTTGCAATTGTCTGAGCTTTCTGATTACCACTGAAATCTTGATGAGTCAGCACTTCTGGCCTCCTTTAAAGAAACAGACGGTGAATGCTGTGGGAAAGCAAGATCCAAGGATACAGTTTAAGAGAAGCAGCTATGTGTACTGGAAACATGCTAGAGATTGACGTCTGCTGAGCTGCCCAGTGACAGGTATGTAAGGGTGACAAGTGGCTCTGTTATCAGTCAGGTCCATGACCTCCATTTCTATTTCCCAGTCTGAATCAATGCACCAATGGAATTTCCTCCAGGTTTTCCTTTTTACATCAATCTCCTAAAAGTTCCCCATACCCTCAGTCCTCTCCCTCTCTGGGCTACCCACCAATGGTATTGAATCTACCTTCTTGGTGCTCCAGCTCTCTTGTCACATCGTCACTGTCTTTCTAGGTCCTAAGACTGTAATGAAGTTTATCTTCTAGAATCTCCACCATGGCCCCTCCATGCTGCCTATGGCTACCCATCATGTAAAGGAATATTGTGCAGTATCAATGGTGACATTGTTTTTTATCCATGTCTAATTCCAACATAAGAAAAGTATTCCAGAAGTCCTGTGCTGGACATAATACCAAGTGCTGGAAAAAACACCAAGAAAAGCCCAAGGGAACTATGGCTGTTTTACCTGCATTATTTACTTAAAGGCCACACTGTGACTGAACTGCTTAAACATTAGGAATTAATTTTCTCACAGTTCTTTAGACAAAAATGTGTGAAGTCAATGCTAAAGGGTCTTTCCCTGGCTGGAGGTCATAGTACCTCCTATGCCTTGGGTGATATTCTCTTGTGTGATCTGGGGTTAGGGGTGGGGATATCTGTGATATCCCTTCCTGTTTCGGTGGACACTAGTTCTGTTGTACTGATCTCTGTTCTTAAAGGCTGTACCTCCAACAAAGTAACACAGCAGACTGAACGCATTTTAAAGCATCAGCATTAGAATTTGGGGAATAGCATTGTCCATTTTGGTGAAGTCCAACCACCATGTTTTTGGTTTATTTTCTGTAATGATGGGATTAGAGCTGTGTGCAGCAGCCATCTGTCAACTGGTATCATGTTTCCTTCTTTCAAAAGCCCTCTGAAGCTACCTTATTTTAATATATAGTATATAACATTATAGTATATATAACATATTATACACATATATAATATATTGTAATATATTATATGTGTGTAATATGTGTGTACAAATGTGGATGTACATGTGTGCATGTGTGTATGCCCATGAGTGTATGTCTCTACTTGTGTGTGCACATATGAGTGTATATGCGTATGTGTGTGCATATGAGTATAGGTGTATGTGCATGTGTGTGTTTGTATGTATGTGCATGTGTCTGTATATATGCACATGTGTGTATATGAGCGTGTACCTTCCACTATTATGTCCATACATTTATTTATTTATTGCTATATCAGGCTCCTGCCAGCATGCCATACATGTTTCTTACTTCCTAAAGTTCTTTCTGAAGCTTTATTTATTTATTTATTTATTTATTTATTTATATTAACTTGAGTATTTCTTATTTACATTTCGAGTGTTATTCCCTTTCCCGGTTTACGGGCCAACATCCCCCTAATCCCTCCCCCTCCCCTTCTTTATGGGTGTTCCCCTCCCCATCCTCCCCCCATTGCCGCCCTCCCCCCAACAATTTAGTTCACTGGGCGTTCAGTCTTAGCAGGACCCAGGGCTTCCCCTTCCACTGGTGCTCTCACTAGGATATTCATTGCTTCCTATGAAGTCAGATCCAGGGTCAGTCCATGTATAGTCTTTAAGTAGTGGCTTAGTCCCTGGAAGCTCTGGTTGCTTGGCATTGTTGTTCATAAGGGGTCTCAAGCCCCTTCGACCTCTCTTTCTGAAGCTTTTAAAACCCTGTACTCACTAGGTTTGTGGCAATGTCATCGCCTTCCTTTTTTTATTCCTCCTACTTTTTATAAACTTTAAGGAGGCCCCAAGGCCCAACACTATTACTGAGGCTATGGTGTGCTCACAAAAAGGGGCCTAACATGACTGCCCTCCGAAAAACTCAACAAGCAGCTGAAAGAGTCAGACAAAGGGAGATATTTGTACTCAACTAATGGCCAGAAGCTGCTGACCCCAGTGGTAGAATTAGGGAAAAGCTGGAGGAAGCAGAGTTAGAGGGTGACTCTGTAGGAGAACCAGCAGTCTCAAGTAACCTGGACCCCTGAGATCTCTCAGACACTGGGCCACCAATGCTCTGGCAGCATACACTAGCTGATATGAGAGGGCCTCAACACATACACAGCAGAGAACTACTGGGTCTGAACTCAGTCAGAGAAGATGCACCCAACCGTCAAGAAACTGGAGGTCCCAGGGAGTGGGGAGGTCTGGTGAGGTGAGGGGTGGAGGGATGAGGACATCCTCATGCAGATGTCAGGTGGGTGGGGTTATAGGATGTGGAACAGTCAGAGGGTGGACCAGGAGGGGGATAAAACCTGGACTGTAAAAAAGGATTAAATAAAATTAAATAAATTAAAAACTTTAATTAAGAAAACATAAAAAGCATGAAAAAATATTGAAGACTGATTTTTTTCCCTTTATCATGTTATATTCCATTTTTCTACTGATATCCCCTCCTAAGATTCGTTTTTAGGTAAGTCCTGAACTAAATACAATTTGAAAATAAAGGATCATCATTTTTTCTTAAATATAATGACTGACAGAATTATAGCCACAGTACCATTGCCACACCTACCATGATTAACAGCAATTGATCACTACCATCAACATCCAGAGAGTGCTTAAAACTTGATAGTCTCATAAATCCTTTGATGTAGCTAGTGCGTTCACATCATGGTCCTAATAAAACCAGAACACGGGCAGGATTAAAGTACAATTCCAGCATCTTTTGAACTACAGATGCTTCCTGTCTCTCATTATCTTTCTCATATTCATCTGTTGAAGGCTGCAGATTGTTTCTTGGAATCTCTCAAGTTGGGGTTCTGTTGACTGAATTCCCTGATGTCAACTTTGGGAACTAGTAAAACGATCTGGAGACTAGAGTAGATTCAAGTTCATCCTCCTCTTGGCTTCAGTCTCAGACTATGATGACAACTGTTGGCCATTCCTTTTGCTTGATCTCAGGCTATCCCAAAGCCTCCCCACCCCCTTAGTTTTTCCTCCTGTGCTGTTTAGGAGCAGTAACCTACCCTTACATTTTACCAATCATTTCTGAAAGTGTGTTAGAATGGACATGAGTGTTCCCTGAGACGTTCTGATGGAAGAAAACTTAGCCTAGTCAAGGCGAGGCTTCCAGGGGTATGGGTTTAACTCCAATACTGAAAGGCACTTTCTTAACAGTGTAATGGTGTTTTGGAGAGAAGGGGTAGGGAGCAAAAGACATAGAGACGGAGGGAAGAGAGAGAATGTTTCCTAAATGTAATATACCATGGAATTACTCTACTTAGGATGACATCTATCTATATCTGTCTATCTACCTATCTGTCATCTATCATCTGCCTTTCTTTCTTCTTTCTTTCTCTCTTTCTTTCTTTCTTTCTTTCTTTCTTTCTTTCTTTCTTTCTTTCTTTCTTTCTATTTATCTATCATCTACCATCTATTCATCATCTATCAAGAAATCCAAATTGGTTCTTAGAAATATGAAGGGATGCTTTACTAGCAGAATGAAAAAATATTGACTCTTGGTAAATTTCCAGAAAGCCAACAGGCTTATATTTGACAGCATTTTCAATCCCCGTTTTGACATTCCTTTAGCTTGCTCTATTGTTGTTAGCTCTATTCCTTGAGTTAATATTTATTGAATATGCTGTAGGCTCTGTGTTTCAGTGTCAGACATGCCATGCTTTTGATGCAGGGAAGGGGGGCTGTGGGGACTCATCAGTCACACAGACAAATCACAGTGGCCCCGTGTTTCACATACCCTGGTGCTTGATGTAAGATACTGTGGGAGCATGTGGGCAGTTTCATTCTCATTAACCACATTGCTCATAAGTCATTTGGGGTTCTTAGGACTCGAGGCAGTTTCTCTTACCTTTCTTCCCTCTGTGCAGCCTAAAATAGTGCCAGGGACAGTGAGTACCAACATGTCTCTGTGTGTTGAATGATGGTGAATCTAACCTGCATCTCACATGTGCACATCAGATGATCTCTCCTTGAGCCTGAAGACTTTCTGTAGCAGTGTTCTAGAAAGTACACATTCTTGACTTTGTGATCTGGTGCATGTCCAGGTAACTCTCTCATATTACTTTCTTCCTTCGGTTAGTGAAGAGCCCTTGGATGGAAACTCAGTGAATTTTATTGCAGTTTGTGAAGTACCAAGTCTTGGAAGAACAAAATACTGTGTGACCACTTGCCAGAATTTCCTGTGTGATAACCAAACCAGACACCGCCAAACAAGGCCTCTGGCACATGGATTCCTCTGGCAGTATGGGGGTGTACATAGCTTTTGTAAGCAAGGGGACTTCCAGATTGGGAAGAGAATAAAAATTATCTAATCTCATCAGGAAAAATTACTCCCAGCTAAGAGGGTCTTTTCTCCAGCTGTGGTCACATAGGAAGTTCACAAATAGTCTGCTTATTGGCTTCTCTGACTCCTGGTATCTATCTGGGCAATTGGAGTGGGGGTGGGGGTAGAGCTGTTCAGCCCTTGACAGTGTCACAGTTTAAAGTTAGATCAGACCATGTCCCTCTCCTGGTCTAAGAGCCTGAGTGACTTTTGTTCCCAGTATGCAAAGCAATTTGTTATGCCAAATCTTAGAAGCAGGGCAGTGAATTTTACTCTAGATGAAAGGGATTGTCTTAAGTGAGTAGCAAGTAGAAGTAACCTGATCCCCACCTTGCATTAAATAAAGCTTTCTCTTTTGACAAAAACCCAAGGAGTTCTGAATTTGTCTTCATGATTTGCTCCACAAAACAAGTTATTGATATGGTCTAATTTCTGGGAAAAACAAAATTTCCAGGATCCTTTTGTCTCATCCTTTTTAGCCTCCTGATTTATCTCTGGTTACTTTACTTTTTTTCTTCTCTCTCTCTCTCTCCCCTCTCCCTCCCCTCCCCTCCCCCTCTCCCATCCTCTCCCTCCCTCCCCTTCTCTCCCTCCCTCTTCTTGAGACAGTCTTTTTCTGTAGTCAGGCTATCTTGGAGCTAACTCTGTAGACCTGGGTAGCCTTGAACTCCGAGATCCATCTGCTTTTGTCTCCAGAGTATTGGGATTAAATGCATGCACATCACTGCCAGTCAATTCACATGACAATACTTGTCATTTCTTTTGGCCATCTATAGCATGTTGCCAGGAAATATTGTAATGCAGTTTCATAGTAAGCTTGCAAGAAAAGATAAGGGTATGACAAAACCAGTACTCAACACAGGAGGAAAAAAATAGAGATGTCAGTTCCATGTGAGCTCTGCGAATGTCACCTCTAGAGCCAAGAAAAACTCCAGTCTAACTTTTATCTCAGATTTCATCGTCTTTTCCTCAGCATCCTTCACTGTGTTTACTGGTTGAGCTCTATCCAAACATGTGATGCTCACAGTTGGCATGTTAGGGATACTCGAGTATACGTACCTAAGGTAATGAAATAATCACTCAGAAGGACTGACCCAAATAGGCACGGCCCTCCACTGTCTGAGCAGCAGGTGAGAATGTGGGCGTCAAGCCTAGAATGTGTCTCCTCTCAGGCAGATGGACAGGAATCTCTCTGGAGACTGGCCAGGAGGCCAGAAGGTTTCCCACAGGGGCAAGGGACTGCCAGGAGAAAGCCACAGTGATTCTATTTTAGGCTTAAAGTGCATTATAGCCACAGCAGGGGTGTGGAGCCCTGTACTTGGTGCTGACACCTAATCCCACACATGAGCTTCTAATGCAGACAGATGATGTCTTGCTGTGAAGGGTGACTCCAAAGCTTCCTAGTTTCAGCTTTCGGTCAAGCCTCACTATAAACTAGTCAGCAGAGCCTGTGGGATGACAGATGCCTGCGGATCTTTGCTGATGACAGTGGATGGATAATTAATTTGGGCATAAGTCATGCTTGAATTATTCTGCCAGGACATGCTAAGATTTTTCCCCTGACTGATTGTGGTAGAGAGACTGTTAATTTTCTTACCAATGTGCTTCCCCAGTCATAGAACCCTGAC
Source organism: Rattus norvegicus (assembly GCF_021556685.1). NCBI lineage: Eukaryota > Metazoa > Chordata > Mammalia > Rodentia > Muridae > Rattus > Rattus norvegicus. The sequence goes on from NC_141551.1 coordinate 50,663,178, forward strand.
TTTGCAGAGGAGGGCCAGGGGACAACTACAACACCAGTTCCTATACTGTTGCCCCATGTTAGGAGTGGCTTTGTAGGTACATGATGGTTGGAAAGGGTTAGTAGAAATAAAGAGTTATGTTCAGGACTTTTATTTTAAAAAGAGAATTGACTTGGCCTCCTTTTCTGCTGTATGGGATTTAGACGTGATGTCTGGATTTTAGAAGCCAACTTGTGACCTTGGCAGAAGAGTGATATCCTGGAATTGGGGTGGAGATGACAGGAAGGAGCTGACGTCATCAAAAATCACAGTGGAGCTTGCTGACAACGCTGGGCAATTGACCGCTACACTTACTTTAATTGTAGGAGAAATACTGTTATCTTACGTAAGGCCCTAGTGTCTGGGTGCTTTGCTATAATGCAGTTGAAACCTCAGCTTCAGTGTTAAGTGGATAAGTACCTGGGGAGGAGAGACTTGACCTACAAATGGGTGAAAATGCAGTTCAAAAATGCTTTTAAATGTACAAAAGAATAAGTAATTTCATGGAGTCTAATAAAATAGTTATTGGGCGATATTTTCCTCTGTGGTTCCCTTAATCCATCTGTTCTACCTGTTGGCCTCGCTACCTAAGTAAGCATCACTATCTACAAAGAGACCAAGGCCAGAGAAATAAAGAGTCATGTTCTTGTCTTCTGAAAGTATGTATGTAACTTATGCAAGCATAGAGATGGCTACTTTTTTATAGAGCATAAAATTTATTACTGTTTTTATTGTCAAAATTTATGCTTTCATAATCTTGGTCTTTCCTTCTTGCCTTTGTACAGTGTCCAAAGATACTTGCGGGCTTCTTTCACAACCTTAAAGCAGACTCCGGGCAATCACCTATAGCATGACCTTTGTGAACAAATCCAGCAGTCAGAACTTCATGAGTCTCCATAGTCAAATTCAAGCAACCATCACTGGGCATAAACACTGTGACTATTGTGTCTTTGTTGACGAATGATCTTGATGTCTTGTCTGACACACTTCCCAACAGCTTGGATGTTTTTCTTCAACCTCTGTTTTTCCCAGAACAATTCCCATTTCAGGAGGAAGAGGGCTTCTCTTCTTCTATTTTGACAAATCAGTTATAGTGTCATAAAGATTCCATTTTGATTATAAAGAAGTACATGGCTTGGAAACTTCTGGACCTCTTTCTATTCTTTTACTGGCATTGTTTGCATTTCCCCACTTATACCTTGTGTGTATGTTTGTGTCAGGAGGATACCAGGTCATCTACAGTGTATGGAGGAAGTCATTGGATTTATTTGTGTTATTTTAAAGATTATCATGTGTGAATTATCTTGCATTTCTTTAAGCTCTCCTGCATACACACCTTGTTTTCCTATACATAAATATTACACATAAAATTTAATTAATAAATTAGGTATATTAGGAGATTAAAAATTATAACAATATATTATAAAATTGGCAGCACCAGTATCTTTGCACTTTTGATTCGGTCTGTACACTATAATATCCCTCTGATAACCAAGACAGTTATCGCGGGCCAGATGGTGGGAAGATTATATGACTTCCATGATAGACTATGGAACATTCACTCTCTGGTTGTGAAAGCGTTGAATAGGACAAGATTTTTCTTATGCTACTCAGAATAAGATTCTGTATAAAACTTATGAATGATTTATTTCTACCATTTTCCTTTTAGAAGTAAGAGTAACCAAAACACAAAGGAAGCAGCACATTTTGTGATCAGGGGAGGAGCAAAGCATACATCGTGTTGTGTTCAGTAGAAACAAACCTCCCTTAAGACCATAAGTAGTGGGGCTGGTGAGATGGCTCAATGGTTAAGAGCACTGACTGCTCTTCCAGAGGTCCTGAGCAACCACATGGTGGTTCACAACCATCTGTAATGGGATCCAATGCTCTCTTTTGGTGCTGGTGTGTCTGACACTATATATATATATAGTGTCATATATATATATATATATATATATATATATATATATATATATATATATATAAAACACTGTAGGGATTGCTTGGGGGAATTCCTTCTTAAGTCTTCCAAGTCTTCTTAAGTCTTCCACCATGTTGTCACTGGGCTTGCTATCCACAGTTCTCTGACTATTTGTATGATTCCCAAATGACCAAAAGGTCTCAATCAACCAAGAAATAGTTTTCTTGAGTTTTAAAAGTTTTGTTTTGCATTTAGAGTGATTGAGCATTCTTATGTTGGGTGGTAGACCTGGGGATGTGCAACACACTGGTGGGGATGATTTTAATTTCCAGGAAAAAGCTATTAGGTAGAAAATGAAGGGAAGAAAGGCAAGAACATCCAGATTTGGCTTCCGGTAATTCTAAACCTTGTTCTACCACTTTCCTTATGACTGGAATATGCTGGAAAACAAAGATGATTTCTGGCATAAACTCTACATAATTAATTTTAAATTGTAACTCAAAGAATACCAGTGAGGCTAGTTCGTGGAATACAAGCCATTCATATGTACGCTAAAAACTAAAAGGGTACATGATGTTTGCTACAAATTCCTAGGTGTCCAAAGTATTCCTTACTGAGAAATAGAATACAGGTCCTCCTTTTACTTTAGAAAAAAAATCTAGGTAAATGAAGAACCCCTGTCTGTCTTTTTCTTCCACTTTGAGAATGATGGTTCTGCTGCCTGTGAAGCCCATGGAGTGCTCACTTCTCAAAGCTTGGTCACTTAGGCATTTTGCAGTAGACTGCAGTCCTTGAATATTTTATCATTCTAAGTATGAAGATAGAAATTCATGTCTTTTTTGGGAAACTTCAAACAACTTCATTTTTACAACCAAGGCCAGCAATTCTACATGGGTCCCATCTTAGTCATTTTAAACCTTCCTAAAGGACAGAAGTTTGACACAGAGGGAGCTGAGACCTCCACTTGGGTGTCCAGGAGCCATCATGCTCAAGACCCTCTTGACTGGCTTAATTTCCAATTTTGTGGCTCTGTAGCAGACTTGCTTAGATGAGCACTAGATACTAGTTGTGGCATGATGGTGTTAAAATCTTAGAATAAATGGTCAGCCTATATCCATCCATCCATGTCTCCAGCTCTACAGGTTAAAATATCTACTGTCTGTTTGGTTTCCCTTCTCCAGAAATAGATGTCAGGCTTTGAACTTAAACTTCAGTCATGAGTAGGCTGAAACACGAAAAATTTCTCCCTGCCCTTTTCACTCACATTCATGTTCTATTGCTTGTAATTCCAGCAGCTGGCCATTCCCGACATCAAAGGGAGGTCAAGTAGCATGTTATTCAGCAAGGTGAACGGACTTGATAATTACTGAGTAAGAAGAACGGAGGAAGGAAAATGCAGAGGGAGGCACCTCCCTCCAGCAGGGCAGTGGAACTCTCTCAGTAGTTCCATGGCTGATCGTCTCTGGAAAATGTTGCCGGCATGACACACGTCGTCATCACCATACATTTTTGTGTTTCCCACTTTGGAAAACAACCATGTCTGGCATATAATTTCTCCCTTTTATTATGACCTGTGAGAAAGTAGCCAAGACTGGCTAGGTTTAATTATCCCCATAAGGTTATTTTGGATGTCAGTGTCTACAATTCATTCACAAATGGGCAGAGGGAAGAAGCATGTTAGCCCAACAGAGCCAAGCTTGGGTGGAGTGGTGAAGCATTCTGACTCCCTTCCTCCATGGCCACAGTGGTGAGAGAGTATGTCCTGTGTGTTTGCTTTATGAGCTCATGGCTTAAGTTTAGAAGGACCGTCAGCTGACTAGATATTTGGGTCTTTAAATAATCTTTAAAAAATGTGACCCCATGCAGTGCTCATGTTCCAGTCAGAGTTAATAAGACAGCAGTGCTATAATTGTCTTGAACTCACCATTTGTTCTTGTTGTTTTCCTTGTGGTACTGTCTTGCCCTTGAGTCGGAATGCTCATGTATTCTGATTCTATGACCTCATCTGAGTGTGGCACTTGGACAAGTGGAATTTGTCCTTTTTATATTTTGCCGTGTTTTTATTTGACACACCCTGGACAGTGGATGTGTTCTGAGTGTCCTACATTTAGGTATGTATAATTATTAGCATAAAATTTAATTACTATTTTATTATAGATACAGATTTTTTAAAAAGATCATAGTATGGGCATAGAATTAAATAACCGTATAACTGAATATTCTTATAAAAACGAGATATTTATAAAATATTAAATTGTATTGTACAATGTCATGTCACTTAATTCAGAATTATCACATTCTATAGAATACATCACAGCTCTTTACAAGCTACCTGTCATCTTAGCAGAAGCATTAGGCCTTAGGTCAGATACAAAAGGTCCTTTTTTGACTCACAGCAATGACAATAGTCATGGTATTAACATTCTCCCAAGTTTCCTAAACCTCAATGAGTTTCTTTGATGCTACAAAGAGAGCAGCTGGTACCTGCAGTCCTCATGGCTGTGTTACAGTGGCGATCCCTGGGTCTTTTATCATGGGAATTTTGTATAGAAAACAGATTAATATTCTCTTTATCCCCATGGGAGGGAGATGGTGTATTTTCTAAATCTTTCCTGTATAAACATTCTTTTAAAATATTTTTAAAAAATTTTATAAGCATTCTTGAAAACCTATTTTGGAAAAACTTTGGAAGATTGCTCCACTTTCAAGATGTCAAAAGCAGTGAGACAGCAGCTCATTCGTGGAGTGGTACAGGCATTGAACTGTTTGCCTCTATTTCTTTGTAATTAAGCTAAACTTAACTTGGTAATTTGACTAAGTGACTGCATTTAAAATATACTTTAAGAGTGGAACAACATTTATTTATTTTTATTATCATTCAGGTCACTGGGTTTGTGCAACGAGCACTTTTTAACCATCGAGCCATCTCATCAGCCCTGAAGTCTATTTCTGATGTTATAAATTTTAGTTCATTTTGCATTCCTCTACTTTTTCTGTGTATTCCTTTAAGGCAAAGCAACATAACTGGTTGTAGTAAATGTCAAACTATACTTACACCAGTCATGTGATAATAATCTTAACATTTTATAGAACTTAATCATTTAAGTAGACCATATGCCTATATATATAAATATATAAATAACATAATACATGTATTATTACTGTATAAAATTAGTTATATATTCTAATATCTATATTATATAAATTAAAACACAGCGAAGCCATGTGTCTGTAAGTCTCCTCAACAGAAGGTCTGGGATTCTGACCTTGGAGTCTCTGGAGGAGGATATTTCCAATTCACACACTATTTCCTCTCTCATATCCCAGTCCTATGGGCTCCATATATCACAAAGGCCTCATATGCTCTCTATGCCTCTTATTCGTTTGGGTTCAGTACTGTGTCTCCTTCCTTTGCTTGTGGTCTATTGTCTTATAGCATGATTACAGCTTTTGTTCAGTCCATGGCTGGTCTATTTTCAAACTGTAGATTCTCATCCACTCAACAGCTGTTCTCCATGTTTGCAGAGCTGATGGGAAACATTAGCTTTGGGAGGTTTCCCCTCACACATTACTATGGTTTGGGTAAATGGCCTCCAAATGCCCAGCTGTAGGACACTTGGTCACTAGCCTGCTTTAGTACTGGGTGGAAGTAGATCCTGTGATAGGTGGAGCCAAGTGGGAGGAAGTTAGGTCAGTGTAAGCATGCCCTCAAAGGCACTATTGGCTATCTCATGTCTTCTCTTCTTTGCTTGCTGGCTATGATGATGTAGATAGGCCTCTGTTCCAGGTTGTCACCATGGTACAACTGCTTAACCACAGGTATAAAAGAAATAGGGCCAAGTATGCATGGACTGAAATCACCACCAGCCAGAATCAAACTCACACCTTCATCCTTCTCAGTGGATACCTCAGGTATTTAGTTACAGCTATGGAAGGCTGACTAAAGCATCCCCCAACCTGCTTCACTTGGGAAATGCTCTACCCCAAACACAGCGTTAAACCTCCTTCCCATCCCTGCAGTCACCAAAGTGGTTCTTCTCTATTTCTGTTCCTGCATCTTTCCTCTGTACTTGAGATCAACATCATGTATTTTTCAAAGAGCTGGCATCAAGATTAAGTGAATTAATTTGTACTCAACAGAAGATATGAATGTGGTAAGAGTGGCAATAAGTAGGACGGAAAGAAAAATTCTCACACCTTATCTCAAAATGTGTCACCTACTTTATGTAAAATGTTTCAGACTCTTAAGAAATGTGGCATGTGTTTTAGAGAAACCAGTACTGCTAGGTTATTAAAACTAGTCTTTAGGGCTTAGAACGTAGCTCTGTAGGCAAAGTCCTTGCCTTGATTCATTTTCTATTTTGTTTTCTTTATTTTTTCACAATCAGGGTGCTATGATGAAGTGAATAAGGCTACACCTCACGTGCCAAATTGAGAAAATGCCTCCAGATAGGTGGTCAAGATAAATCCTATTTCACTGCACTAGTGTGCACATGATCTCTCTCTCTCTCTCTCTCTCTCTCTCTCTCACACACACACACACACACACACACAAATATATATATAATAAACCCCACAATTTTCTGTTACCTCTCTGGCTCGTTGTGACACTGACTGATCTTAAGATGCTTCTCCTTACTGTTACTGAGAAAATGGTTGATGTGTGTGGTGACAGGCCTCCAAGTACTCAGTGGGACAGGTAAAGTTCTTTCTTCTAATTTGTGGGGTTTGGTCAGTTTCTGTTCATTGTAGTTTTTCCTAAGAGCAAACCATCAGTTTTTCTGTGAAGATCTATTTCTAGTATTTGTCTAACAAAATCTCAGCAGTTAAAGATAATTTTATTCCTTCCTTTTTTCATTTCTTTCTTTCTTTTTCTTTTTCTTCCCCCCCCCCCCTTTTTTTTGAGACATGTTTCCTGGCCGTCCTAGATCTTGCTCTGTAGACCAGACTGTCCTGGAAATCAGCAATCTGTCTGCCCCTGTTTTCCAAATGCTGGGATTAAAAAGCATGTGCCACCTCTGTAATTTGCCTTTTACAGTTTCTATTTATTTTCTGAAGATTATGTAACAAATGTAACTGCATTTACCCTTTACGGTGATAGGAATACAAAGGCTTTCCTTGAAAAGATAGCAAAAATCGCAGGACTGACTTACTAAGATAGAAAAAAGCTGGGCTGTGAATACAGCTCAGTGGACAGGAACACTAGATACTCAAAGCAAGAGGACCTGTGTTTGGATCCTCACAATGCATGGAAAAGCCAGGTATTCCTGTAGTATGTGTGGTCCTAGGGTTGGATAGGGGGCACTGGCAGATGTAGGGAACCTCCTGGCCAGACACACTATGCATAAGAGAGAGCCTTAGGTTCATCGAGAGACCCTATCTCATAAACTAAGGTAGACACAGATAGAGGAAATCACCCACTTCCTTCCTGGCCTCTGTACACACCTCTGGCCTCAAGGTGTGTACATAGGTGGGAACACACACACACACACACACACACACACACACACACACACACATATATGACATATGCACATGCACACACACATACATGCACACACACATACATGCACACACACACGCACACACACACACACACACACAGACACTCACTCATTCACACATGAAAGAAACAACCAAACTAAACCAAGCAAACACTAGAGCATTGTAAATGCCAAGGGCATTATACAGTGTAGAGACAGTTGTAGTGACATTCTACAATTTCTTTGAAGATGAAATACAATCTAGTGTCAACTACAAAAATGTGGCTTCAAGCTGGAGTGGCTCACTGTTCCTTTCATAGCTTGGGTCCTGTGAGAATATGAAAGATGATATATCACTTTGGGTCACAAGCAAGAACCAGTGAGGCCAGAAACTCTGACACTAAAAAAAACAGACAAGACTGGTAGTATCGATAGGAAAGGACTTCACTTGTCACCTTGACCTCAAAGGCCATCTGAAGGTGTCTTAGACAAGGGGTGCAGGAAGAGAATGAGTTGCCTCAACAGGGGTTCAGTCTCAGTATGACCCTATTAATCTAAAAGCTCTCTCATGCTCTGCCTGATGCAGCATAGACAGAGGATAGAGGCTCCTCCCACCTCACGCTTGTTATAAAAAGCTCCCCTTCACCACTCGCACCCCTCCCCCAGTATCATCAGAGACTGCCTTTAAGAGCATTTTGATAGATGGCATTTTCTGCGCCGTTCATTGTGGGAGGTGGGGGAGGAGAGTCCATTTGCTGCACGGGCAGCTTTTGTTGCAGTAACAAGACTCCTCCACCCCCTTCAAACCTGACACCGCTAGACAGAATACACACACTGGCTTGTTACCACTCGCCTTCTGTGGCCTGTGGGATTCCTTCCCTCAGCTGGGTTTCTCTAATCTTTGCTTCTCTCCAAGGCAGAAGCAGGGCAGTGGCAAAGAAGCAAGCCTGCGCTGTCTCTGAAACACAGGGGACTTGTGTCCGCACTCCCAGGTAGGCACACTGTTGGCAGTAAAAGGTGTCACTTCAGGAGATCCTTACTTTCCAAAGCCCCGCCCTCTTGACCCCTCAAAGGAGTTTAGTTATAGCAGAGGTGCCCAAATGACTGACCTCGACAAACATGACTCCCCACAAAAGCAAATCTAGAGTGGGTTCTCATGATGGAAACACCAGTGGTTTGCCTCCCCCCAATCCCTAACCCCACCCTGCCAGAAGGGTTTATAAAACACACAGTTATGTTCAAATGCTGTGGAAAAATTTTTTGCTTTTTTTAAGTTCAGCTTCTTTTTTTCCTCACTCACCAGGGGATTTCAGGGTAATGGAATGTGAGTTTTTTGTGACTATTCTTGTGATCTAATCATGTTATCATCATCATGATCATCATCATGGTTTTTCTTGTTTTTGTTTTTGTTTCTTATTTTTTTTTAAAAAGAAAGGCCAAGTTCAGTTTGTTTACTAACTTCAGGCATAAATTTTTCTAGTACATTTTAAAGCAAGTTAACACCCTTCAACCCATCGAGAGGGCTCATTTTGATCACCATCTTCCTGTAATACACATGTACACCTTCATGATACCTGGATATATTGTGCCAGGATTTTGTGAAAAGAGCCATGGAAAGAAAAATACAGGTAAACTCCCAAAACATAGCTCCCTGTGCTTTTCAAGGCTCAAAGACATAACAGTCACTCCCTGACTGAAGGGGTGGCTGTCACGTTGAGCATGTACCCTTTCAGTTGCTGAGAGAAAATGAAGCTTTCTACTGGCCTATTTGGTGACCTCTTGCCTTGTGCATGGAATCAAGTGAATTTTCCCCAAGGTAAGCATGGAGTTTCTCTCTCTGCTCAGTTGCCGCATACTGTGAGCAATTCACCCAGGGAAGATTTGTGCGATCCTCGGGCCCATCTTGGACAGCTTGGCTCTGAGAAAATGACAGGAAAACTCACTGAGCACTACCAGCCAAATCATGGGATTGCTGTCCGCTCCGAATTTTCTTCTTTTCCTTCCAAGAAGAGATTGATATTCACAGTGGGACACTTGCTAGAGGTAGCGAGACACTTCTAGAACAGTAAGTTGGAGAGCAAATGGTTTCCTGCCCTATATTTTAAGAATATTCTCTTTTGGCAGTCTATAATCTCTTAAAAATGATCTTGCTTTTAGATAGCTATAGATATGTCATTGAGTGCTATGGATATGAATGTGGGGCTGATAGATTGAGATTCCCAGGATGGATTGCAGGGTTTCAAGACCATAAATCCCTTGTCAAATCCTCAGCATGATAGAAGCTCTTTGGTAGATAACATAAACTCATTAATCACCACGCTCTTAAACTAAGTACCACAGAAGGAATTCTAAATGTCCCATGTTCCAACACCACCTCCCCTCCCCCTTTAAAAATGCCCTTCTTTATTAATTCATGCTGTTTGAGATAGCTTAAGTTACCTCCATGAAAAGAGACTGTGTACCAAAGGAAAGAAAGGACTGGAATCTGGAGGGGGGACGGGGAAGGGAGGCAAAAAGATTAAATTCTGTCTCCGATCCAAAAGAGATCACGTGTTAGCCTCCCTGTCCCCATTCTCTGCCCAGAGAATGTTGGCAGGCTTCCAGTTTGTTAAAACAACAACCCACAGCTGATCTAACCTCCGAATACACAAATGCAAAGACGGAATTATTTACCCAAACGGAACTGTTCACTGAAGAATAAAAGCAAGAATGCATTTTAGGAGTGGTTGCTTCTGACCACTGCATAAAAGTAATCTTGTTCAAGGGGTAAAATAAAAAAAAGAGCGGTCACCTTACTGAGACTCAGACAGCTTAGGCAAGGTGGCTGAAAAAGCCCCCCCCCCCATCCCGACCCTCTACTCCCGCTTATACTCAACACAGGTCTGCTTTTCTGTTTAAAGGTTTTCCTACAGCATACCAGAAACAGCTTTCTCTCAGGAATGTCCTCCTAACCCCTGAAACAAAATAATGTTTCACGGTGTTGGTTTCAGGCTGGGCTTTCTGCTTACATTTGCCATTCAGAGAGAAGCCTCTAAGATTCAACTTCCTTGGCACATGAAACCAACGAATTGAAGTTTCTCTGTTCGCACATTCGTTGCCAATACGTGGGTGTTTATAAAAAGAAAATCCTGCATGCCCAGACTCATAATGGGGAATGAGGTGTGTTTTTTTGTCACATAAAATCATATCATTGAAATAAGTTGCCCCTCTCCGCGCAAGGTTAAAAGTTCTGTTGAGTATCCAAAGGGAAGCAACAATTGTCAGACTCAGACTTCTCACCAGGAGCCCTGTCTGAAGCCACAGAGCCAGCCTTCCGGGGGAGTTTGCTAAGAGGGCTTTGTTACCACATAGCATTTTGTAAATCCAAATCTTTGATAAGGACACAGCGCAGTGAATGGTGTCTGTGACTGAATAGTTGTTGAACCTTTAAGATAGGATTCGGCTCACCCTGGTGAGAACAAAGTACAATAACATTAAACACCAGATGGGATTTCAAAGCCCATCAGATACGCATTAACAAAGGATAGGCAAAGCTGTGTTTCTCAAAGGAAAAAAAGGCAGAGAGGGAAGAAAGAAGGAAGGAATGAAAGACAGACAGACGGGAAGAAGTAAAAAAGGAGAGGAAGGAAGAAGGAAAGAAAGAAAGAAAGAGAGAGAGAGAGAGAGAGAAAGAAAGAAAGGAAGGAAGGAAGGAAGGAAGGAAGGAAGGAAGAAAGGAAGGAAGAAAGAAAACCACATTAAGATAAATGGGTTGATTTGGCTTTGTCTTGCCTGACTGTTATAGGAAAGCCATCTGAATGGGTCAAATTACAACCTAGCCTCCAGATCAAAGGATCACCACTGCCGTGGTAGGTCAAGCTGATCTGAACTGTGTCAGCCAGATCAGCTTGAAATCCTAAACTGCAGGCCCAGAAAACATGTCTCTCTCAACCGAGACCTGACTGGACCAATTAACCAAAGTATTTGCCTTTTTGCCTCAGAGGAAATCTGAGATGGTTTCATTGACCAGGCTAGTGTGCTGGAATTAACACCACACACACACACACACACACACACACACACACACACACACACACACACGCACACGCACACGCACACACACACGCACACGCACACATGCGCACGCATGCGCACGCACACACGCACACACGCACACGCACACACACGCACACGCACGCACACACACAGAGTGAATTCCTGTAGTATATAGGCTCATGAGTTTAAAATGGAACTATCCACGGAAAACATCACCGAATAGCTGTTTGATGAAAGGAGGGTCTGGAATGCAGGTTGAGCGTGTTATAAACACCCAGAGTTTAGATGATGGAAATCTGGGTGTATATGCTTTTAACTCATGGATGGTGTCCTAGCAGAAGAAATGGATGATAAATGGTATGTAACCGTTTGGCACACTGGGTTGTGGTTTCAACACACTATTTAAGGATGCTTGTGCTGTTTGCTGCCTTCTTCTTCTTCTTCTCCTTCTTCTCCTCCTCCTCCTCCTCCTCCTCCTCCTCCTCCTCCTCCTCCTTCTTCTTCTTCTTCTTCTTCTTCTTCTTCTTCTTCTCTTCTTCTTCGAATGAGATTTAAAATGTTAATCTGTGAACCTAGAGTGAAACAAACTGCCCTCCTTAATATGGATGGGTGTGGACAGGGCTCTTCTAAAGAGGTAAAAGCTTTTATAAACAGAAAGCCTCCCCTGAGAAAGAAAGGATATTCTCAGAAGATTGCTTCTGGACTGGAGTGTCCACTCTTGTGAGTGAGCTTTCCTTTCACCCTTTCAGAGTTTGGATTTGTTACGCTCCATGATGGTTGGAGACAGCCAATCTCTCCTCTCTCTCTCTCTCTCTCTCTCTCTCTCTCTCTCTCTCTCTCTCTCTCTCTCTGTGTGTGTCACACACACACACACACACACAGACACACACTGACTATACTAAATGCCACAGAATCATTCACTTTAAAATACTTCGTTTATGATGTGTTACTTCATTTTTGTTTTTTGTTTTTTGTTTTTTTTTAAATCTGATGGCCTGAGACTGTACAATGTCCAAAGCATACAGCAGGCATGGACCATTCCATCCTGTATCTAGAGGTGAGTGTTGGTATATACAGCCTGTAGTAAATCCACACACGTAGACTCAAGCGAACAAGACAAAGGAGAGGTCTCTCCACCACTCTATGAGAAACCTTGTTTCCATGTGATTTCTTGAGGATTCCTCTAAAGTACTGCCATGGCTCAAACAGCTCTGAGGCACAGAGTTGCTCCCTATCAATGCCTGCTGTGTGCTCTCCCTTTGACATTGTTTATCCTGTTCAGAGGTGATCAGCTTTCCGTGCTGACCACTCCCTTCATTCATGAACATTCTTTCATCCCTTGACTGACCGATGCATTTGGCTTCCCTGTGTGCCCATTTAGAACGCAAGAGGCGCCTGCTTTTATGTGAGATGGCAGCAGGCAGTGCAAGCATTGATGGTTTGTCTGTGGGAGCCGATGGCCTAGTTTGAGGTGAATAATCAGCTTTTATTTCGTGCTATATCTCTGCTAAGTTGTAAACATTTGCTACCTGTTTGTTTTTTTTTTTTTTTTCTCTTCCCAGAGTTAACTTGTAGTGAAAAGGTACTTTAGGAAAGCTGCAAGTGACAGAACCCCTGGAGGGACACATTACATAGTCACAATTCAAATAATGAAGAAGAACAACACTCTAGAGTACAGACCACGGGGTTCTCTCACAGGGCATAGCAGCAAACCAGGCAATCTCCATAAGACTGGTTTCCAGACTGAGATCAGCTTTGAAATTCTGTCAGGTGAGGGAGAAGCTGGGCAAGGGGAAGAATTAATGAGAGGCTGCAGGCCACACAAACTGCCACACTGTTCTCCTGAGCACTAGACCGAGAAGCCACTGATTTTTGCCTCCAGGATTAGACTTTTATAACTTAAAACAAGCCCCTCTAACAAATCAGCATCAGGCAACATGTCAACACTTCGTTGGCTTCAGTAGAATTAGTTTTTTAAATGCTCTTTTCTGAAGCAATTTTTTTTTTGTAGTTGAAAATGCATTACAAGGAACACTTACTATGGCTACAGTGAGGGGATCCAGTATCTGGCTTGTAGGGTTTTAATCAGCACACCTGCACACCAAACACAAACGACATCGCACGACACCACCCCATCCCTATCACCACTTCAGTATCCCTGTCAATAAACCTAGGGTCTTAAGGTTATTCTGCTCAGTATTTGCTGTAAATAATAGCCTGGACTTTTAATTGTTTCCACCCAACATGAACATGGCTAATAGTGTGCAGGGATGCTTGGGTAGATTGTGATGGAATTGCTTTCTATAACTCAGGCTCTTCTTATACCCTATGCCAAAGGAAACGTGGGATCATTCTGCTAGCCGACTGGAAACATACCAGGGCTGGAACAAAGTCAAGCAGCCTCAAGTGTACACTGCACGCCAGACTTGAACACAGCTAGACACAGCCGGAGTTGCTGAAAAGTCAATGCTACCCACTTCTAACTTGTTCTGTGGGTCATCGTCCTGGTACCACGAACCATAAATGTGAGCTGCGCCAAAGTCTGCCCAGTGAGAAACCCCATTTCCTCTGTATACTTTTCCCATCAATCCTAGCTTTCTGCGTACTTATGGGTTTGTTTGCTGCTTGCTTCTCCCCCACCAATTCTCCTATTAAGGAAATAAAGAACAGAGTCTAGTGCTCTGATAAGAGGAGATTATGGGTCCTAATATAAAAAGGCATTAAACCGCATTTGACCTGTTTCACCTCTCTGGACATGACCAGAATCCAGGTGCAATTAGTGCCATTAGTATCACTAGTGTTTGCAAAGGGAGAGTGAGCTGTGAAGGGAGATGGAGCTCCTGTGAATGCATGCGAATGTGTCCTCTTCAACCAGCAAGCAGGAAATAGAGACAAATGGCCTTGCTGCCACTTCCTTCTAAGAGACTTTTTGCTTTTGAGTCTGGAGGATGTAGAGGGTGCAATGCTAATTGTGAGCATTGGTTTGGGGCCATGTGTGCCTGGGGTGAGATGCTAGCCATGTTGCTACTGCTAACTAACTACACTTAAGCTGATGATGTAAATCCTCCCTATCCCAATTTACTGATGTATAAAATAAGCATAGAGTCCAAATTTTCCATCTTTATAAATGTTACAGGCAACAGTGCCAACCGCTCAGAAGAGGAGATAAAAATTGCTGGCGGACGTGACTATTCTGGTGATGATTCCAATGGAAGACACACTAAGTGACCAACATTGAGGACCAAGTAGGTAGGTAGGATGTGAGGTCAGAATTTGGTTCCTGTTGGAGCAGATTTCAGAGATCTGTGGGGAAAGCAGACAAGCATGCATGAGATCTCTGTCAAAAGCATCCAGTGCAGTGTCTCCTAGTAGCCACCCTTGAAAGGAAAGGTCAGTGTGAACATGTTCAATCTCAGAGACCCCTGTAGTAGAAAAGAGGAGGGAGCCAAAACCTCTTCTGCCTTCTGTGTGTCTAAACAAACAAATAAAAATAAAATACTTTTTAAAACAAACCGTCTTTATAAATTAAAGTTTAACAAATGAAAGAAATTAATTCAGTGTCCATTTTCTGCCTTCTATTTAATGTTCACTGTTATCTATTTGGGCTAAAGAATTCGGTAGATAAGTAATGATGGTCCTTTTGTCCTGCTTCCACACCTCAGGAAAAGAGATGTCTTTCGATTACTCAATATATTTCACGGGGTTGAATCTATCTTTTGTTATCTTATCACTTAATTTTGTCTTTATACGTGAGATCCATTTGACTTCCCTAATGAAAAGTTTGATAAAGAAACAATAAATCAAATCAAATTTGGGACAATGCCATAATGGGGGCTGGACATGAATGTCACATGACTTCGGTGGCTTCTTGCCTTTCTCAATATGTCAACACCCTGGGAATGTTGGCAGTGAAATCAGACTTGATTTCTACATTTGAAGGGAGAGTCCAGCTGTGATGGACAGTATTGATAATTGGGCTGTTTTGAAGCTAATTTGTGGTGTAGAATAAAACAGATGAATTGGTAAGGTTTAGTTGGATTTAACTAGACTTGGAATGATGATCTTTTGACATAGGCACAACTCTCTATTACTTTCCTCTATCCTTGTATTTTTTCCTTTGTTTTGTTTTTCATAGAATCTCATGATCTATCTATCTATCTATCTATCTATCTATCTATCTATCTATCTATCTATCATCTATCTATCTATCTATCTATCTATCTATCTATCTATCTATCTATCTATCTATCCTGTGTGAGTACACTATCGTTCTCTTCAGACACACCAGAAGAGGGCATCAGATCTCATTACAGATGGCTGTGAGCCACCGTGTACTTGCTAGGAATTGAACTCAGAACCTTTGGAAGAGCTGTCAGTGTTTTTAATTGATGAGCCATCTCACCAACCCTAAGTCTTACTATTTTTCTCTGGTTGTCCTGGAACTCTCTATGTAGACCAGGCTGGCTCCCACAGTGCTTGGATTAAAGGTATGCATTTCTATTCTTTCATTCTGCTGATTCTGTATGATATCAAAAAAAGAAGGTAATTTTGTGTCTTTTCTTTGGTTTATTTCCTTCCCCTGTGAAACCTGTGCTGACATAAATGGTCCTAGGAAGAAAGCAAAGAGCTTTCTTTGGTTCAGAAAAATGGTTCAGTAAAAGCATCAGCAAGAAGAAAGAGAGAAGATTTATAAAAGTAACTGTAGTTATCAAAATGCTAAAGGCCCCAGTCTCTTTGGGGGCTGGGTCTGGGTCAAATGTCTCCTGGAGGTTTTTTGATCAAATTCTTATTACCAACGTGTACCAACTTGAGGTTTTTTTTTTTTTCTTATTAAATACTCACGAGTCTTCCTAAAAAGACACTTTTAAGTTAAAGCAAGTCAAATACATTGGACATTATAAAAGAAATTTTAAAAAAGGAAAGAAAAAGTATAACCATCTAGTCTGGTACTCTAAGTCCTTTACTCTGAGATCCATTTCTTGCACAGATTTTCCTTGGCAGTTCTATCAACAATTTCATCCCCATCTCCTCCCCCTTCTTTTTTCTCAACAGTAGCCTCTGGATTTATTCACACGTTCTCTTCTTTTCCTCAAAAATCTATTATGTTATCTTTTCTTTACTGATGAATCTCTAGCTTCTAGAGCAGAAGCTTCGATACCCTGAGCCCTTGAATGTCAAGGGTTGTTAGATGAATGATACACTGGAGCTTTGCTGGCTATAAAAAGCCAAGCTCAGGGAAGAGTCCTAAATGAAGAGTGGAAAGAACAATTTGGAATCTTCTGCAGATTTAACTTAATGTTTTCGATGGAGGTTCCCAAGAGTAGCAAGACTGGGAAGGACACAGTACAGGGTTGATTTTCTTTCTTGAGAACTGATGGGAAATGGTGTTCAAAAAGAACAGAGTACTAAAGAAAGGAATATACCAGACAGCTCCGTGATTTCAGTTAAGGAATTAAAACCAAGAAAATTAACAGAGAACAAAGTTGTCACTTTCTTGGTCTATCCAATGGAACTGATTGGCTGTCTGCAGAGCGCATCTTTTTGAAGCTGCAGTGAGTGCCCTTATCCCCCCAAATGCTCTGCACCATACACCTGCTCTTTGACTTTTGTGCTTATTGCTCTTATTGGGCTATCAAGACCGGATGTAAGTGTTTAATAGAAGCAGCTGTTGGAAAACTGAACAGTGGAAGAGATAGAGGCTTGAGGAGCTAGCAAAGCATCCTCCTCAGCTCTACGCAACTTTTAGTGTGTTTTAAAATATGACTTGACATTGTTTGTGGATGCTACAGGTCTGTCTCTCTGTCTCTCAGTCTCTTTCCCTCTTTCTTGTTTCTGTGTGCGTGTGCGTGCATGCGTTTGTAAGTGGATGGGAGTGGATGGCACAAGAGATATTTCAGGAGTCTCTTTTCTCATTTCCTAACCTGAATCTCAGGGATTGAATTCCCACGTCATCACATTGGGCAGCAAGCACCTTTATCCACCAAGCCAGCTCCCCGACCCTGCAAGTCGCTATGTTTAAATGGCTGTATTCATCATACCACCACCATTCTGAACTATAGGAGAAAAATCCCAAGTGGCAGATGATTCTAAAGGGTGATTCCTCCTATCATGATGGCACGCGGTAATGCTGACCTGCTTAGTCATCTCACTGAGACTTGTCACTTGCCAGATCACACTAAAAATAAAAAGGTGTCTTGAAGAACATCTCATTCAAGCTTTTGTGTTTTTGGATAAGAAGAGAGTGAGTGGAAGAAACTGCTGTGAATTTTTCGAATTTGCTTTACAAGAGAGGAATCACTTCCAATAATGACCGTCTAGAGATGCCAGGGGTTTGCATTCCCAAAATTAGGTAGAGGGATTAATGGGCTCCTTCCTACGTCCGACCTTAACCTTCTCCAGATGAGTCAGCAATGCTCTTTTAGTTAGTTCCCCAAGCTTCTTTAAAAAATAAAGTACATTTAAAATGTTTCCAGTGTCTAGGTCTTTTGCATCTTGAACAAGGAGTTGGACAAGACACAGAGGAACAGAGCCGAGTGCATTTACTGACACGAGGGGGAACATACACAATGTACTCTACAGCATGGGCAAGCATGCAAGCCTGTGCTGCTCCACAGCTCTGAGTTATTTGGGGGTTCTATTTATGAGTTTGAGAAGAGGATGGAACTGGTCCTCAGTGGCCAGAAATAGGATAGGTCCTTACTCTGGTTGACGGATGTGTTGTTTTAACTTTGGGAAATCTACCGTGTGCTGGCTGCACATTCCATAATTTTAAGCCTGTGTACACACATGAAATGATATTCCGTGGTTTTACTTTAACGGGTTGTTTGAAGGGGAATTTCTCTCACTGTGCTTCTCAGTATTGGTTTAAGTAAGGCTTGTCTCTCTCCCCTTCTTCCAGGAACTCTCTAACCCAAAATTCCCCACAGGAATAAAGGTTCTGTATTGTTTGACTCAGAAGGGCCAGACATGCTTTGCTGGGAGAGCTGTCCTGGGTTGTGTCCTGTTGCTGTACTATTCTATGCAAATCAGAGTTCCCTGAGGATGCTTTCAGCCAGTGCTTGAATCCCCTGGAGGCAGACACTACTGTTTTCTCCTACTTTAACCAAGGTTGCCTTTGCCTGGAAGATTAACTAGTTGAGTTGAAGCTTATGTAGCAGAAAAATACTTAGGATAAGTTTCACAGCAGCTTGGCCCTTAGATAGCACCAAGTCACAGAACACAAAGGCAGTAACCCTGTAAGAAGCTGTCAGGATTCATAAGTGATGACAGAAATCTATATGCCAGGAGAGGAAGAAAGTATTAAGTATGATTCTCACTGTGGGACCTAGCAATCAAAACAACCAGGAAGACGGGAGAATGGTACAGGGTTAGATGGTGGGAAACAGAATGCTTTGGGTGCAGGTACACTTTGTGTGCCAGTGGGCTAGCCAATATCTGGATGCCATCAATAAAATGACATTGTTCTCACCAACATCTCAGCTCTTGTTTTGGTGAGAGGTTGTACCATCACAGGCTGGAAATCTCTGGGGTTTGTTTTCTATTGTAACTTGTCCCATGCTTATGAGATTTTCCTGCCCCAAACGAGGCATCTGTAATTTAAGGATACGAGGAGTCACTCTTCCAAAGCAACATCAGATTTAGGAATGTATGATTTTCCAGAGCCTGAGTTCTAACACCCCCCAGATGTGTGTAAGCTGTGGTGGCAAATCCACCCAGATGTCTCTGATTGCATCTAGTCGGTCTTAACATCTTTTCGCATCTTGTGTGTTCCTTTCATTTAATCTGCTGTAAATCAGTATAGCTTTGATTTTCTCATTTTTTATTTTTCAAAAAGGAAGTTTGAGGAAATTCAGTGATGTGAATATGGAAAGAGTTGACTTCATAAAGTTATTTTGAGGTCCCAAAATAAATCGGGGAGCATCAGAGAATCAGAGGAACTTGAAGGCTGACACGGGCTTCTAGCTTTTCTTTCTGCCTCATCCATTTTGCCCTCGCAGGGAATTACTTCTCTCATGTCATAAGCAGAATCCTATTTCTTCCATTTAAAACAAAAGCAAATAAAAATCTTCACTTGACCCTATGACTTCTCTACCCAACCCCCTGATATTGTGCTCACCTTTAAAGCAAATTCTCTTCATTTGATAAATTTTTCCTGGAGCTAAATTCTTACTTGAATTTCTGGGAAACTTACTTTCCTGTTAGTTAGTTTGTTTGTTTGTTTTTGTTTCTTTGAGGGGGTGTCACTTGTCATTCCTGTGACTTTTATGTCGACTGCATCTTATCTCTTAAACCTTGACACAGACTACTTAGGGGAATTCCTTGGAGCATCTGTCTTCTCGATTTATTCTGTTGGTTATCTCATTTAATTCTCTTTTTAAAGTTTAAATTTCAAAAAGGTTAAATCATTACTTTCATGAAATTATATAATGAATACATCTCCAGTATTTATTATACCCATTAATCAATGAGGGGGATCAGTAAGATATTAAAACTACGTCAAAGGAACTGTTGAAGAGTTATGTATTTATAGGTACTTTAGGAAAGGAGTATATTGTAGAGTAAAATTTTGTCTGGCTTTTGTCTCTGGTTTGAGAAAGGAAATTCTATGTATATTCTGAATGTCTTGAATAAAAGAAGAGTCTTTTATATGTCTGGTGACTCCTGGAATCACACTTGAATTTCTAGTCAGGAAATGACTCATTTCAAGCCAATAGTAATTTCAAATGAGTGGACCATTTTGGAATGATCAACCCTGTGATTAGACTTCAGACCGCATGATATTAGCCTGGCCTAAGCAGAAGGAAGCTGGAAGTTGATTTCTTGCCTATATAATAAAACATCAGCAAAACTCTAAACACTGCTAGTTAGCTGAGCTTTTCCGGTCATCGACACACACCAATGTGCCAAAATGTTGACTCACCTTGAGCTTGGGACATGAAATTGCAGTACAGTTCCTGCAAGTGGCCCAGACTGACTTAGTTCTTATGTCCCGTCATCTTGTCTGTAGTTTTCATAAATCACTCTAAGAATGTGTTGAGAATGGATGACCCCAAGACAGAGACGGGTTGGTTAGCCTGGACTAGCCTTACCAGAAACTGTGTGTTATTTGAAGGACAAATCTATATGCACTCATTTTTTTCAGGGGACCTCAGTGGGAAGCATATGAGACCGATGTAGAAATCAGACAGGCTTCCATCTTGTCTCGACTGGCTCCGTGAGCCTTGCAGAACTCTAAGGCTGCTGCTTTCCCTTGCTGCCTATCTGGTCGTAATAAATCTGTTTTATGAAATTTTATGTGACTATTTTGTTTCACCAGACCCCTGCAACTTTGCAAGGGTTATACAGTGAACCTGTTTCACACCTAAGGTCCTTTTCATTTCTTTAGCCCTAAATTATTACAAAAAAGCCATATTTCATAATAAAAGTGTAATTGTACATAGAGTGTTTTCTTTTTGAACTCTGTAGAAAATCTTGGTAAATTCATAACCATACTTGATCTGGGATCTTAAAATCTCTATGCTCTTTAGGATCATGGCCCTAAGCCTCTCTTCTTGGTTTTAATCTCAACTTCAGTCTTTAGACTAGGAAGTGCTTTTTTGTTGTCAAAGGGCATGAGGACAGTCATATTGGAGTAATTCCCAAGTTGATTTCACCCAGTATTCTCTATAGACAGTTTTATGTAGCGCTGAATGGCCTATTGATCCTTCCCTTGGCTCATCTTTGGGACCTTTCTTCCTATTTCATTTCAAATCCCACCTGGCACCAAGTTCTGCTGAATTCTGTCATCTAATTTCATCCTCAGCTTGGTCGGGTTTCATCACCTCCCCTGCTAACCTGTTGGTCCGATGCATGCTTATCTCCTTAGATGAATGTGTCCAGCTTCCCATGATCTCCCCATGGCTTACACCAGTTAGTGTGTTTTCAGCACAACAACTATAATGACCCCATTAAAGCCAATCAGATCAATCAGATCATATCAAACTCTGGAAAGTCTTCTGATCTCACCAGAGTAAAACCGTCAAATCCTCAGAGAGGGCAGCTTATGCTGGTGACTTCGCCTGGCATCCTGATCTCCCGTCCTGCTGCTCTTTCTTGCCCTTTTGATGCCAGCCATTTGGCCTTTCTGATGGCTTCACTTTGCCACCTGCTGATATCTACTGATATGTTCTTTTCTCTTCACAGTCTGGAATTTCCCTCTACTCCATCTTTAACTGTTTCCTAGGGAGATAACCTGGTCGACCTTCTAGAATTCTATCAATCACTCCTACCCTCCTGATCTCATTTCTAATTCTAAACTTCTATCATAGCACTTATCAGCTGACTATTATTTATGGTGTATCTGTTTTCTTTTTCATTGTTTCCATGCAGGAGACAAGCTCCATGGGCCTAGTGCTTGTTTGTTTGTTTCTTTGTTTGTTTGTTTTGAAAGAGGGCCTTACTCCACAGCTTAGCTTGTTCTCAAATTCACAATCTCCCCAACTCAGCATCCCAACTGCCGAGAACTGGGATGCAGGAATGTAGCATCACGCATGTTTCTGCTGCTTGTCCCTGCCTCCTTTCCTGTTTGTCTTATTCACTGAAATATTCTAATGCTCAGAAGAAATCTGGACACGTAAGAATTTAATAAACATTTATTGGGTAATACGTTGTTATGTATTTAAAGTGCTGAGAACTAAAGACACACATCACTAGCAATTCTGTATGCAAACAAAAGCTGTTGAGCAGTGTTTTGGTGGGGTGGTAATTATTTCCAGGGTTTACAATTGATTTAGGAGCCAGCTTGCAAGTCATTAATAATGTCAATTTAATTACTTTACAGTTACAGCTCATTTTGGACCCTAAACTGAATCACCCATCTTGAACACCACCTTATACATCAGACTTAGCTCTGGTGTTGATGTAGTGAAACTACTATTTATTATTTTCTGCAATCTTTTCCCTTAGTCAATAGTTTTTCATTTGCAAGTAGTTTATCCGCACTTGAACTCTTAAAGTGGTCCTATTTCTTAACTGTGTTAATTTATTTTAGGCTTTTGTTGTGTTGTTTCCTTATGCAGTCTAGAAAAAGGGTGCATAGGTGAGGCTTCGCTTGTCCTGGTATGGATGAATTGCAGGGGCACAGAACAATGAATGAGAGATGCGGGAAACAGGACAGCAGTGCCCCTGATCTGAGAGTGAAGACAGGAAATAGGAGGTGCCAGAGGGTTTCTTTTTCTTTCTTTCTTTCTTTCTGAAAACTAAAGAAATGTCTATACTTGGAGAGCATTGAACACATAATTGCGGTCACTGTGGTGTCCCTCAAGAATGTGACTTAGAAGACAATGTCTGTGTAGTGCATCATGGGCTAGCTTTCAGAGGAAAGATGTGTAATGCAGTGTCTGGCTGAATTCAGTGAAAAGAACAAAGGTGAGTCTCATGAGGAAAGAGAGTTGAGAAATAGAACATCTGTCAAGAACCAAGGTGAACAGAGCCACCACCTCTCTCTCTGAAGCTAGATTTCCTTCTCTGTTTGAAGGCTAAGTCTGCCTGTTCCAAAAATGAATTCATGTCACCCCACATTCCACAAAGTGTGCCTTTCCTGGAGGGAGTCCTCCAAGTCATTCTACATCAAGGCCTTTAAATTGCCATTTCCTCTCCTGGGGAGTTGTGAGAAGGTATCACGAAGAAAGATGAGCAAGTGAGTGAATTTGTTCCTGCACTCTGTCTTGGAAGTACATTGAGAACCCTGCCATGACTCTTGGAAAGATGAGGTAAGGCTCTGTCAGTGAAACATCAGAGGCCGTGACACCAAAAGCTGTAAGGGTGAATGAGGGCAGGTCCATAATTGGGAAAGAGAAATATGCACCATAATGATGAGTCATCAAAGATATGAGTCTAACTCTGGTGTAGACCGTGATGTTGACGGAGTTGGAAGTGCCTCTTACTGGTGTGTGCTGGTGTGTGGGAAAGGCTAGATCAATTGAAGCACTAGCAGTAACTTGGTCATATCTGTATGTGCTGTCCCAGACCGTTTTGCAGATCTCTAAGAGAAAGAATTAGAGAGTAGACACATCTTCCCTCCTGAAGAACAGGCTTTAGTTCCGTGAAGAGGGAGATTAGCTCACTACTATAACCACAGCAAACACTCAAATTCCATAAATATGGATTACTAAAGGTGAATGTACCCTAAAGTTCTAAAACATGGCCAATAATTTCAAATATGTAGTCATATTTGAAGCAGCAGGAGGAGGAGGAGGAGAAGAGGAAGAGGAAGAGGAAGAGGAAGGAGAAGGAGAAGGAGAAGGAGAAGAAGATGAAGAAGAAGAAGAAGAAGAAGAAGAAGAAGAAGAAGAAGAAGAAGAAGAAGAAGAAGAAGAAGAAGAAGAAGAAGAAGAAGAAGAAGAAAAGGTAGCAGAGGAGGAAGTGGAGGCATAGGGAAGAAGGGAGAGAAAAAGGTGTGTGTGTGGGGGGGGTGGTAGAGTGCATGATATGCAGTTTGGGATTCATGATTTTTGCTCTTCTATTATTTTGGTTCTTCCTGATAATGAGACTGTTTATAAAACTCTCACTTTCAAGACACAGGATCATTTGTTTTTATGATACATAATTTGTTCCTCTGTGGGTACTCCTGTGCCCGGAGGCACACAATCTCAGATAGCTGTGTATTGCTTGATTCCTGAACTAACTCTGGCTAATGCATCTCAACTTAAAAAAATTATTTGTGTGAACATAATGATTCCTCTTGGTGACTTTAAAAATTTAACAGGATGAGGCACCTTTTTCAGGACAATGACAGTAGCCAGAACACTAGGATGGCCAAGGGTACTGAAAAAGCATAGAGGGACACAACCATCAAAGGCCTTGGAGCACTGATTTTTACCTGTGTTTTATTTAGAAGGTGGGAACAGCTTATTCCTTGGTAGGGAGTGATACGAACAGAGTAGGGGCACACAGCCATCACCAGACATTATGGATGCCACAGGGAGATAGAGAGTTCTTTTTCCCCCTCAAACACTATTTCTTCTTTTTCATGCTTACTTATAGACAGAGGGAAACTATAATCTACATTGTGTGATCTGGACACATCAAAACTTTGAGGACCTGAGATCAATGTCCCTGGTGTACCCGGTCTCGAGGACAGTAAGAAAGTGTCAGTCCAGGTTTGCTCTTTCAGAGTGTGCAGTTGAACAAGAAGAAACGGGGCATGAATTGGCAACTAGAAGTGATTGAATAATGAAGTAAAATATTCATAAGGAATAGAGCTTTAAACTGGAGAAAGCATGAGTACCTCTGGGAAGGTGGTTGGTAACTTGGGCAATGCTTGGAGATGCAGGTATTATAATAGAGTTAAGAGTCAGAATGGAGTCCTTCTCCTTGCCTTGTCAAGACTGAAGTCTCTGGCCATTTACCAGCAGGATTATAAAAGATTTTAGTTTTAATGTAAAAGATATATAGTTAATGGACAATGGGGGTTATCAGTGGAGGACATTATCACAGTGGGTTCCAAGGAAGGCTACATCACTCATCTGACAGTTGATTTAATATTCTGTCCCTTGTAGCTCCAAAAATTACACGAGGGGCCTGAAAAAAATAGATCCTTAGCAATGAGGTTTTGCATAAGTACATTTCCCTCATATTGCGGTTTTATTATATGTTATATTATTATGTAACATTATACCATGAAGTAGTTTCAAAATGCCAAACTTACTCTTCTCTCGGTCACAATGCTTAAGTGGCCAAATGTACCAATTGACTTCTATTTAATGTGTGGGGTATTTTGTCCTTTAGTCGCTCAAAATTCCTTAAAAATATGATCCCGTGGCAAAAATTCCGAAATGTTGTTGCTGCGTTTCAATGTTAAATACGAAGGCTCTTGTTAAAAGTAAATACCAAGTTGGGAACTAGAAGTAATAATTTTAAATCTGTGAGTAAGTTTCCTTTTCGAATTTCTATGAACAATTTATTGTTTGTGGGTCCAATCCAGAGCACGTATAATTTCACAATTATATGGAGCTCAAGTTCCTTACCAGTCTTTATCTTTCTTCAAGGTGCCCCTACCCACTCATCTTTGTATATTTTGAGGACAGAGTCACACAAATGTGGTCATGGGGGCAATTAAATTAGAACAGTGTCAGCAGTCCCAGTTAAAAGGAAGAGGACCCTTCTTGTTCAGAAAGCTTCTTTTTTTAAGCTAAAGCAATGTATTTGAAATAAAAGTATAGCCTAGCCTTTGAACTAAAGTTCCTGGTTTTTGCTTTGAACTTAAAAGGACAAAGGTTTCCCCCAAAAAGCTGAAAAAAATGTGTATCAGGCCCGTAAGGAATTCGGATAAGCAGGTGAGCAGAACAAAGAGTCCTCAGAGTGGGACAATGTACAGGGGAAGACAATTAAACAGCCATCTCCAACAGGGGGATGTTAAAGTCAGAGGTAGTATTAGTCCATTCTTGCTAAAAGGTATGTCCGTTCTAGGGAAATAAATTCTATATAGACTTAATGACAGGATATTCTGAGAAAAGCATCAATAGGTAATTTCATCTCTCTCTCTCTCTCTCTCTCTCTCTCTCTCTCTCTCTCTCTGTGTGTGTGTGTGTGTCTTTGTCTCTCTCTGTCAGTCTGTCTCTGTGTCTCTGTGTCTTTGTGTCTGCATCTCTCTCTCTCTCTTCACACACACACACACACACACACACACACACACACACACACACGCACACGCATTATAGCCAAATAGAATGTGAGATTATTTTTGATACTTAATTTTGTATAAGAAAACTCACATATGTAAATAAAACGAAGATGTTTACATATTTAATCCATTGGGGGGAGAAACTACCCTGTGCACAGTAGCTTAAGATCTGGGTGCTTGGCTGAGGCTTAAGAGATTGCTGGTGCCAATTCCAATTTGCTTCGTTCATTTACTTTGCACCTAAGTTGTAAATTAATCATTGCTAGTAACATCAATTTAGTTGTAATTAATCATAGAGGAAGGAGGAAAGCAGTCACACTGGAGCCAGCCATATTAGCTGCCTTATCTGATTGCTCTTGTGTAATTTTCCAGCACTTTGATGAATACCCAAGGCAGGAAATACTTTGGGGGCTTCGAAGGAATTGAATGATGAAGGGGCAGACTCAGAGTCATTTCTATTTAGAAATGCATATGAATGCCCTATAAATAGTTATTGTACACATACATATCTGGTTGTTGTTACATAGCTAACTTTCACAGGTGTCTGTTACATATGTAATTTACACACACACACACACACATACACACACACACAAACACAAACACACACACATTTTCCTTGCATTACATAAATGGCCTGTTGATTTTTTCTACAACAATGAAAATTAAAAATAGAGATTTTATCGAACCAAGTCAAAGAGAAGTAGATTAAATCTAAGAATAAGCCATGACAAATCCCGTTTTGCGTATTGTGAATGTTGAGATGTATTTCAGGTTGACACAAGGGGATGACACACAGCCTAGAAGGTAAGCTTTTGCATGTGTTCTAAGGCAAACCAAGGCAAGGTCAGTAAAGTCCTGTCTTCTGGCCCCTTCATGTTCTATATGGAAAAGTGGCTAGTCCAATCTGGTGCTAGCATTCTGAACTGCTCAATTAGCTCTTCTTTCATTCACAGCTTCTGCCTTGAGTTTGACCAGGCTTGGTCATAGTTATGGCTTCCTCAGCAATAGTCCCATTTTCTTCACACCCTTAAGTTTACTTTCATTTTTCTGTCCTTATCTGAGGAACTATAGGAAGTCCTGGACCTTGTACATCTAATGACCAAGCAAGAAGATGCCATCATGTTATTGTAAGAATACCCATTACAACAAAACTCTTTTTCTTAGTCAATGGGCAACAAACAGGGGCAGAGTTTTTCTAACAGGTCTGAAATTTACTCAGACTGTGTTCAGAGAACCCAACCAAAGGAAACAAAACCAAACCAGGAAGTGTTCTTGATCCTGTCTGGGGATGTTATAGCTGTACTTGGGGTTTGATCCCAACAGCAAAAGGTGAATTACCTTTGATAGCTCACTGTTTTCTTTATCCTCTCATTCTCTCCAATGTTCCTCCTGTTGATTCCTGTCTAGGATGAATTGTCTCTGAAATACATTGTGATGAAATTCCCTCACATGACAGTTCATATGCAGAGGCAATTTCTTTGGCAAAAGTTTCTGTCACAATTCTCTGAATCAGACAATGGAAGTCGGGGTGTTTTACAATTTGAATGGGAAACATTCTCCAGTTTTGGAGGTTGTGGAATTTTTGGGATATGGGCTGGCAGATACAGGACCTTAGGGGTGGACTGGGAGATCATAAGCTGGTTAGTTTCTTTGTCTACTTTTGGTTTAATAAGCAAACTGTAAGCTCTCACGTCTATGGATGAAGCTCTACCCAACATACCTTTGCCACCATATGGATTGTATCCTTTTGAACTGCGGACCAAAATGAATCCTTTCTCCTTTAAGTTGTTTCTCCTTTTAATAGGTATTTTGCAATTCCTGGAGAAAGGACACTCCAAAAGGGGACAGTTGTGAGGAAAGCAGAAAATTTTAAATCACTTTAATGTATATTAGCCAAAGTTTTATGCGTTTTATTGTGACATTATGATGCTATATCCTGCTTCTCATTTATCTCCTGCTGGATCTCCAAGCTTCCTTCATCTTCTGACTGTTTTGCAACAGAGAACATGATGTGTAAGGATCTCTCTGGCACACTGACTGAGTCCTTTCTGTGTACACCTAGGATTGGCACAGGTGGGTCACACGGTGAGATTCTTTTTTATTCTCCTGTTATATGTGAGTATGTTGTCCATGCACATGGGTAGGTGGGTTTGTGTCCTTCTGCATCCACACGAAGAGGCCAATTCCGGGTCTTAGTTGACTTCTCCTAGGGCTGTCTGCTTTATTGTCGTAAACCAAGGGCTCTTTCTAAACCAGAACCTTACCATTTCAGCTAGCCTGCCATGCTATCAAGCGCTCAGAACTGCAGGTCTCTCCTCCCAAGGATGGGGTTGAAGGAACAAGTGGATATTCTATTTGTATGGAGGTGCTAGAGATTTGAACTCAGGTCCTAATGCTTGCAGAGCAAAATTTCTGATCCACTGACCCACATTCCCAACCCTAATAGTTTTATTTTTAGGTTTTGTCTTGTTTTTTGTTTTTGTTTGTTTTATTTTGAGGAGCGTCCATACTAATTTCTATAGCAACTGCTCTACTTCACACAATTACCACCAGCGTATAAGAGCTTCTCTTTTTCCAGGTACTGGCCAGTGTCTATTGTCATTTCTTTTTCTAATGATAACTCTTCTGTCTGGACTGAGAAAGAACCTCTAAGCAGTTTTAGTTTGTATCTTCCTGACTGATATTTGTTAGCCATTTGTAATTCTTTTTGTTTTCTTTCTTTTCATTTTATTTTATGTTTTGAGATACAGTCTGAATAGGTAGCCAGTACCTCCTGGCTTGGAACTTGCTACATAGACCAAGACAGCCTTGACCTCCCTCACAAAGATCCATCTGTTTCTACTCCCTTGTGCTAGGATTAAAGATATGCACCACCACATCCAGCCTTTGGAGTTGTATTTCTTATTTTGAGATCTGTCTACACAGTAGCTCATTTATTGACTGGATGATTTTTCCTACGTAGTGTTTATGTTTGTTTGTATGTTTTAGATATTCATCTCCTATAATATGCACAATCAACAAAGACTTTCCCCCACTCTACAGGCAGTCTCTCTACTCTGCTGCTTTTTTCCCTTCCTGGGCAGAAGCTTTAACAAATTGTCAACTCTTAGGATTTTCTGTGCTACCAGAGTCCTTTCTGTGGAGTCCTTACTTCTGCCTTGATGTTGCTTTGCTTATGTTTTTCTCTAGCAGTATTAGAGTTTCAGGCATTTGACCCATTTTGAGTTAATATTTGTGCAGGACCAGAGATGCAGATCTAAGTCTCATTCTTTTACATACGGATGTTCAGTTTCTTAGCATCAGAGATTGAAAGCTTATCACTTTGTCCTGCTTGCTTGTATCTCCTAGGTACTCAGCTACTCCACAGAGACCATCTTCATTCCTAATCTCATGGCTCTACTCCCAGAGGTATTCTGTTACTGTATACTCCTGCACAGGGACACTTTCTTTTTTAGGAGGATTTGAAGTGCTGTCCTGTGTTTTTCACCTTTTATTGATGACACATTTATCAGAGTATATCAGCAGCCATAGAACTAGCTCTGTCTTTAGACTGGAAGCATAGTGTTCAAATATAAGAAAAGAACATGACTTTTTGAATCAGTTCTCTCATTAGATTGCCTCTAGTGTAATTTTTAAACAATGCTAAAATAAAGATTTCTCAATAAATATCACATATACAATCAATTATCATTTTGTTTGATGTTTATTTCTGAATAATCATCTGTTTGTTTTCATTCATTCTTTGGCCAGCTTGCATATATGATAGAACTCTAAATATTTACATAGTTATGCTAAGAATTTATAAGTTTAAATTTCCATTCAAGGTATTGCGTTTTTAAACTGACGTGATTAAAAAAAATCTGATTAACTTGAGCAAATCATATTTCTCCCTGATAGAAAAAGTACAATGACGGCAATAGATATGAAGGATAAAATTATACTATTGAACCCATCAAAATTAGTCTTGTACAAATATGTTGCAATTAAACATTAAGCATGACTTATGTCATGACTCATAAGAGCAGTGTGACAAATGTCAGTATGTCAAGTGACATGTAAAAGGACAAAGACACTGTAACTGGGTTGTAGTTTCAACAGATAGAATTCTAGAAAGAAGGACATACCTTATGTTGATTTTTCTACATAATGTGGTAATGTGACTTAAAATAGTAGTTTTTAAAAATTAGAGTGATCCAGGGATTAAGTTAATGGAACAACTGAGCACCTGTATTATCTTGTCTGAAGAATACTAACCTGAGCCTGAACTGCCAGGCTCAAGTGACTCGGTCAAATTCAGTACACGATTGCTACATCAGCTTGGAAAGCATATCGAAGTTCTTCTGACCTAGAGTAAATAATATTAACACAATTGGCTATCTTGCAATCAGTTCATTTTTATTAGTTCATGCTTTATGGCATTTTTAATGCACACAAATCCACACAGCCTAAATGTGCTTTACAGCAAACTGAGTGTCCTTCTCAAAGCCAGAACCAGGAGAAGGGCTGTGTGCACCTCAGAGTGTACTATTCAGGGTGAGCCTTGGCAAGAACTTTGGCTTTGTTTTGGTCTACTGTGTGTCTTGCTTTTATTACTTCATTTTTCATGAGTTTCTTCTTGGGTCAGTATATGCCTTGACTCAATTGTTTTAGGAATCATGTATCATTAACCATTGGTCTTGTGTTCTTTATAAACTTTCTTATCATTTTTACAGAAATGAATTTATTTTCAAAACTCAGTTATGCAAAACAGAGGTTGTTGGAATGGAAATTATTTTGGAAAGTTTCTAGTTGTCAATCATTTCTCAGAAATTCAAAAAGAATATGGAGAAATGGACATCTTCACAGATTTCTATCTTTCATAAGTTAAGTATATTACCTACATTCATCCAATGATTCCTAATTTTGAGAATCAATATTGCAGAAATCAGAATCCCTAAATGAATGGAAAGACATGGGGTCAAGGATTTTGATCAAAAACCTCTTCAGTGTGGATAGAATCTGTGGCATATCTGCTGCATAATGAACATATCACTCACAAAAATGATACAGGATGCTGAGCAGGTTAGAATGAGAAATTCCTCAGGCATTTGAAACTCATGCATTTGAAGACTTGGCCCTAGTTGTTGGTGTTTGGGGAGGTTTAGCTGGTATGTCCATGGTAGAGGAGGTATGTCACTAAGGGATAGGCTTTGACAATTTAAAGACTCAGGATACTTCTAATTCACTAGATTTTACTGTGATTTCTCAGATCCAGTCACCATACCTGCTGCCTTCTGCCATGTCCTCACCATCATAGACTGTAAGTCTCTGGAACCATAAATCCAGGTCAACTCTTCTATCAACTGTCTTGGTTGTGGTATTTTATCACAACAGAAAACTAACTAATGCACGGATTAAACTGTTTTTTAAAACAGTTTTTAAAGTATTTGATGTATTTGAGTCAGATATGATGACACATGCTTATAATCCCCAAATTTGGGAAGCTAAGACAGGAGGATTGCTACCTTAAGGTTAGTCTGTCTTGCACAGTGAGGTCATGTCATTCAAAAACCCAGCAAAACCAATTAACAAGAGAAGAACAAAATATATTTGAGCTATAGTTACTGATATTTAAGGAATTTTCAGAATAAACCTTTAAGGACAATAACAAGTAGAAACAATGTGGTATAGTATAAACTTATTTTTCAACGAAAGAAACGAAAAACCACCAGTATATTCACATATGTAAACAAGTTTGAAAGCACATACAGTCTTATGGCATTGCCTTTGTCAGCAGGTATATGATCAACAGTGACATGATTATGCAACGTAATTATATTTTCTTTAGAATGTATGTAACAAGGCACATAATTATGTATTACTTTCATCACTTAGAAAGTAGAACATGTCAAATTGAAGAACACATGATTGGAAGAACAGATTATATAGAATATACTTCCTTATTGTCTCGTAAGGTATAATGAATTTAAAAGGGGAGACCTCAAGCCTTGGTAATGATGTCCTGAGTATCAGAAACAGTAACAATGGGTTGCTGTTAGATATTGTTCAGTAATATGTCATTGTTTTTATTTTTCCCTGCAGGAATTTAGACTCTTACTTCAAACTAATTATCCTTTCTTTCCATAGAAACTCCAAAACTGAACCAAGCAGCAGCAGCAGCAGCAGCAGCAACAACAACAACAACAACAACTTGCTGAAAGGAGGGAAGGAGAAGATCACATCATTATCAACTGGGCTTACACAGCAGTAGAAGACCTCTGCGCCCACCTCAGCAGCCATAGACTTTCTAATCCATAGAACAGTGTTTCTCAACCTGGAGGTCATGACCACAGAAGTTGCCTAAGACCATCAGTAGACAATGATATTTGCATTATCATTCATAACTAGCAAAATTACAGTTATGAAGTAGCAACAAAAATAAGTTTATGATTGGGGGTCAACAGGAGGAACTGTATTAAAGGGTCCCTGCATTAGAGATGTTGAGAACCCCTGCTTTAGTGGCCTAGAGAATAGAATCAGAGTAGCCCTCTCGCCTCTTAGGAGATGGGTTTCCTCCCCTCGATGGTCACTTACTCTAGAGTAAGAGGATGAGGTAAGAAAGAATGGAAATTCTGTTTGTTAGAAGATCAAGGTTAAAAACTAAACAAACAAACATAAAGGACTATCCTTTCAAAATCTGAAGCAACACTTGGAAAGAGAACATTAGCCTTCAACTACTTTTTTTAAACTTTGGGGGTTCATGAAAATAAAAGCCATATTTTTTTCCATGCATTTCTGGCTTTCTCAAACCATCTGTGCTTCAAGGAACATTCAGGCCATGTGTTTTTAGTTAATTTACACTTAACTCATCAAAATGTTGACTTGTTATTCCAGCTATTTGATGTCTCAGAAATCTTAACGTGCACTTTAATATACGTTCAAAAGTCTTTCCCGCATTTGGATGGGAAGTGATCATTAGTGAGTGGTAAACAGAACAGAGAGGAGCTTAAGCCACATTCTGAATTCAGAAACAAGGAAATACCAAGTATTTCTCTCTTTTTCTTTTTTAACTTAGCAAACTATTTTTATACACATGGTCACAAAAACACTTAAAATGATAAAACACGTTCTTCACCAAAATACTAAAAAAACCAGTCTCTAGGTCACATTCTGTAGTTTTTCTCCTGAAAACCTCTTGGTCCAGGTCTACACAGATCAAATCACTCACAGCAACAAAGTCTTCCACATTGCTACTAGGATAGCTGATTAAGAGCTACTTAAAACATTCCATGGTTTTCTAAATCCAAAGTCCCCAAATCCACATTCTTCCAAACAAAAGCATGGTCAGGCCTATCACAGCAATACCCCAGTCCCTGGTACCGACTTCTGTCTTAGTGAGGGCTTTACTGCTGTGAACAGACACCATGACCAAGACAACTCTCACAAAGGACAACATTTAATTGTGGCTGGCTTACAGGTTCAGAGGTTCAGTCCATTATCATCAAGGCAGGAGCATGGCAGCATCCAAGCATCCAGGCAGGCGTGGTGCAGGAAGAGCTGAGTTCTACATCTTCATCTGATGATAATACTGGCTAGTAGAATACTGGCTTCCAGGCAGCTAGGATGAGGGTCTTAAAGGCCACACCCACAGTGGAACACCTACTCCAACAGGGCCACACCTACTCCAACAGGGCCACATGCTCTAATAGTGCTACTCCCTAGGCTGAGTATATACAAACCATCACAAGGAGGAATAACCAAAAGATGTTAAAATCGTAATCAGAAGAAGTGGAGTACTGACAACATGACGTCACCATTTGGTGTACTGAGAATTAGAGCTTCTTAAATGAAGGAACTTCTGAGACTGTACAAAAGCCCATCCTACCCCCTCAGTTCCCAACGTCTCCTCCCCCACACTGGTTGTCTTCACCAAACACTGCAAAGTAGCCACCAGGCAATTTCCCTCAGGAAATGAGAAAAAAGAAAAGGGACAAATGTTATTCTCTGAGGTTTTGATGATACTTTCGTTTGAACCAAAACAACAACAAAAAACCCACTTAACACATACTAGAAGAACTCTCCTGTGGCTTTGTGTTGGAAGGAAATTTTTTATTCTTTGTCATGCTATGTAAGTTTTGACCAGAATACCTGGCTGAAAGCAGGCAAGCTTAGTGTCTGTATATACACTACATGGCAATAAATCCCCAGGACCTCCTCAGACTTGGAAGAGCTGTTTCATCAGGGAGCCTTTTGTGCCTGGAAACAGGAAGGAGTTTAAGAAACCAAAAAACAATGAATGATTTTTCTGGGCCAAATCTCATGTTAAGAAGGAAGGAGATGCTTCATGTCCAAGCATCGATTATAGACAGCAGACACCTGACACCAAGCCTCAGATCAAGAAGGACCCTGGAATGGAGTGAAAATAGGAATGTGAAGCAAGTAAATAAATAGGAATGTGAAGCTGGGGAAACTGAGGCAGCTAGGTCATTGCAAAATATTAGTGAAGTGTAGAGACAAAGCTGGAGGTCTTTTACATTAGGCTGAGTCACGTGATCACAGATCCCCTTAGTCGTCTGGCTCAATTTATTTCCTGTTCAGATGTCAGTCTATAAAGCCCCCTTTCTCAACATGTGGGTTGAGACTACTTTGGGGGAGGGTTGAATATCAGATATCCGGCATATCAGATATGTACATTCATAACAGTATCAAAGTTGCAGTTATAAAGTCACCATGAAAATAATTTTATGGTTGGGGGTGGGTCACCACAACATGAGGGCCAGCATTAGGAAGGCTGTGAATCACTGCTATCACTTAATAAGATGTAAGAGATAGACTCGTACATTGTTTGCATCGTTATCATTTTGGCCAACACTCCAAATTCTGACCTTGTTTTTTTGTTTTTTGGTTTTTGGTTTTTTAATAAATGTGAAGTTTGTGGCCCAAAGTGGAAGGGTCATACATTCACTCAGCTATACCTTAGCTAGTAGTAGAAGGGCAAGGAACAGCTCTAGAAAGGCCCTCTCTGCACTTTCTTTCTTTGTCCCCTCCTTCCAGTGCTTTCTTGTTTGCTTTTCCTTTGTTTCATTCACTCTGACTCTAACTCTGGGTGGAAACTAAACTGACACAATGTCACCCCCAAAGCTTAACCAGAGTTATTTTTAGAGAAGGTCATGGAGCACGTTTGTTTTGTGAAGTTTCAGGCTTATTCTTACCACATGAGTTCAGCGCTGTGCACGGACCTTGAACCTTGAGCCGTGAGTCAACATGATAGAACCAAATAAAAGAAAAACCAGGCTCTGAAGGCTCGTAGGCGGTTCTTGGTTCTTCTCTTCTTTTCTTTTTCTTCTCCCCCCTCCCCCTATTTTTTTAAAAAGAACATTGCGGTGAGTTAAGTGTAAATGAATCAGAAACACAAGGATTTTATTTCCCTCGCCACATGCATGAGTTTAAACACTAATGGGGAAAAAATGCTTAGCACAACGTGTTTTGAATTTTCTATGTCCTTTTCCTCTTGTGATGGAAGCTGAAGAATGTTGAAGACAATGTAATCAAAAGCAAGCATGAGTCTTCCATGTTTACGTAGCATATGCGGCTCTGTTAGATTGGCTGGCACAGAGCTGCCCTTCCGAAAGCCAGACAGTATTTTTAGTCTTTGACCTAATTATATTACTGAAAGAAACTTAGGAGCAGACTTGGATCTGAATACACAGTGCAGGAACTGGGCACCAGGCTGCAAGACATCCTTTTCTATATGAACTTGAGGAAAGTCTGCAACTGGGCAAAGGACCCCCCCCAATATATATATATATATATATATATATA
The DNA here is from genome assembly GCF_021556685.1 of Rattus norvegicus. Classification (NCBI taxonomy): domain Eukaryota; kingdom Metazoa; phylum Chordata; class Mammalia; order Rodentia; family Muridae; genus Rattus; species Rattus norvegicus. The sequence continues at coordinate 50,699,101 of NC_141551.1, forward strand.
TATATATATATATATATATATATGTATATATATATATAACAGCTTCATTAAAAATTTAAAGACTTAATAAAAATAAAACAGCTTATCTGATTGTGTATGACCCTGTGTGTGACCCTGCAATATCTTGTTTTATAATTTTACAATGATTTACTTGTAGAGCAGGAGTACAACTATTTTTGGAATATTTCTACTAAGAAAAGTACAGCAACTTTTAGGATTCCTGGCATCTACTCTTAATGGACAGTTCAATGGGGAAGCATTTTACAGGGCTGATCTTAGTTAAAATTTTCTGTCTAGTTATAGGAATACTAATAATTAGCTAAATAAGCCTCAGATATTCTCTCTAGGCAGTGCCTGCAAACATATCTTTTACTCAAACTTGCATTCATTTCCTAGTTTACCAAGAAGCTTCTAAGAGAGCATACAAGTTTAAATAAACCCTCCCTGGTTAATCCGTGGTTTGGCTTTTGGACACCCTCAAATCATTTACATCAAACAAATTCAGATGCTAGCATTGCAACAAAGCCACCCTGGCAATTTTACGAAAATGGTGTTGGTTAGAACACAACTACTCTATTCTATGGACCGCCAAGAGAGCGAGTCCTCAAAATATTCCTTCGTCAGTGCTGGTACCCAGGAAGAGAACACAGAAGTCACTGTCACATCTGCTATTAACTATGTGATCCTTTTTACATGTTGCTCCATGTATTTTAAATAGAAGGAAAACTGGGCCACGTTTCAAAATTTGGGTATGGTACATGAAAAGGCTGCGTTCACATTTAATTAAATAACAGTCTATATGCCATACGCATAATCAGACGTTACCTCCATCCCAGGTGGAGGGGAAAAGTAGGAGTGTGGAATAAAGATTCCCTGTCTCCTCCTGACAGTACACACTGACAAGATTTTCTAAGGAACGCCATCCCAGTGACAACCAAACTCCTTTGCCAACTGCTGTGACAGAGCCCTGAAATAATCACTCTGTGGCTCATTACCTCCCAGCACTGTAAAGATGGGCCCCGTGAAGAGAGGTGGCATCCTTACTCCCAGAAGGTACGACTTCAGCTATTTTTAGTCCTGGTGGTTGGACTTCCTAAGCTGCTCTGAGCCCCACCTTTGTAAAACCCTCCAGCTTAGAAAACAGAGAGGAGCTTCTCATTCGCCTCAACATGTAAACTTAGGTTACAGAAATGTCAATGGAATGACTAATGCGACTTTAACTGAAAACAGTGAACACCACAGTGGGCTCTCTGATCCTGAAACACAGAATGCACTTTGTTCAATCCTGAAGTGTGTGCGCCTTGGGCAGGGGTGGGGGAGGGAAGAGGCCCTTTTCCGTATGAAACCAACACGTGTTTTTCTTCCCTCTGCTGCTCTGCAGTATTTTGCTGTATTTTCTGAGTTCACATCTCTAATCAGTTTGGTGGGAGTGCGGATTTAAAGACATTTATTTTGGAAAACACGCTCCGCTAAAATGTTGTAGTAATGTAAGCCGTTTAATTCTAAAATTGGCAGCTGAAGTTAACACTGAGTTCGCTTAAGCAGCTACTGAAATGCTTCAGTGAAAAGCATTTGGGAGCACAAATGCTTGTTGTTGTTCCTATGCACTTTCTAAACAGGCCAGAGCAGCGCAGAGCCCACCTCCAATGTCAGGCAGGTGGGGCTGGAGATAAACTCTCCTGGCTTTGCCTGTCTGTGCTGTTTGCCTTGTATATAGACAGTTCCTCAGTTGGGAAGGATGACATGGTTGTTGGCCTGTGAACTTTAACTGGGGAGACGTGAACAGACCTTCTACTCGATGCAGACGGGGTACCAATGGCAGAAATGATCAGTTCTAGCTGTGTGCATTAGTCAGTGTGGTTGGAGGGAGTTACATGAACAACTTGGGGGTGCTTACATCATGGAAGAACGGCCTCTCTTCCAGCTTACAACCCATATATATTTGAAGGGAGGAGCAGGCCTGTGTACCCCACTGCCACGATGGAAAATTAATAGGCCCACTCTTATGCCGGTCTCCTGTGGTAATCTCAGCAGCTGAGAATTCAAAGGAACAATGACCATGTCACCCCAGGAACCTGAGGTCAGCACCCCCACAATTGTAATCCTAGCACTCAGGCTGAGAGAGGAAGGTCCTAAAATTGAGGTCAGCTAGGCTACATAAAACAAAACAGAACAAAACAAAAATCATAGTTTTTCTCTTTTAAAATTTTACCTTTATTTATGCAGATGTAAATGCCATATGTTTAGGTACACACAAAGGAGCCAGAAGACATTGTCATATACCTTAAGGACTGGGGTTAGAGACATTGGGAACCAACCAAAGTGGGTGTAGGAACCAACCATGGGTCCTCCAGGAAAGCAGCAAGAGGTCTTCATCTCTAAACAGCCAGATAGACCATAAAAAAGCTATAACAAATAAACAAATATATATATATATATTAAAAAAATAATAGGAAATATAAGAAATATAGCGATGAGTATTCTTGGCTTTAGAAAAAGTCTTGGTCATCAATCTCATAACCACAATGATGAGATTCTTTCCTGTGTTGAGGTAAATTCTGTGAAGTTTTTATCTCTCTTGTGTGCTGTTTTATATGCATCATAGAGAATGGTGTTTGTAGCATATTAAATACCAGATGCATCTCTGTTAAGCAGCCCATGATGCAACCTCTTTTCTATCAGCTTCAGGGTAGAAGAGTGTTGTCGTCTTAAAACTCTGACAGAAGTTCTTCCCCCATGTCTTTTTTCTTACAGACCTCAGTGACACAATGGTGAGGTTACCAAATGTACAGATTATGATTATGTTGACACACCCTAGGTAGTAGGAAGCAGAATGGTTTTCTGTCTTACAAGAATGAACCCACTTCCTGTAGGCAAACTAGGGAGTTCTAAGACGGAGTCAGGTGGTTATTTTTCTCAGGGATCTTTAGAGAAACAGAATCAGCCAGATATACTCATGACACTTATAATTTCGAATGCAGATGTTGGAACTTTACATATACAAAATACTTGGGGGAAGGAATCAGCTCATGTGGCTGTGGGGGCTGAGAGTTTTCACCATGGGCTCTCTGCCAACTGGAGAGCCAGGAAAGCTGGTGGTGCAGTTGGAAGGTCTGAGATCCAGGAAATCCATGGTGTAGCAACCAGTGTCTATCTAAAGGCCCATAAACTATGTGTGTTACCAGTAAATGTGCCATTTTTAATAGTTAAGCAGGAAGTAAATGCAACCTTCCTTTTCTTTTCATTCCGTTCAGACTCTGAATGGAGTGAATGATATTCATTCACCAAGGCTGGGAAGGACCTCTGGATTACTTGGTTTACCAATTCACTTGTAGCCCTGTCATGTTTGCATATAGATGTCTTCCTCAACTCTTTCCATCCAGGGCTTTGTCTTTATTTTATCTCAAGAACATTTCCATGTGTCAGGATTCTAGGGATCAGCAATCCCTGTGTTCTCTCTCAAACGCGCAGCTCATTTGTGTGGCCCCAGTTGTATTTCTCATGGAAGTTATTCAGTGCTGAAGAACTCTCACTGACGTTTTTGAAGAAATACCACAGACACATTTTCTGTGTCATATTTCACATGTACTACTTCAAGTTACTACCAACATTCCAAGAGAAATATAAAGCTTCAAAGAAATATACGTCTCTGCAATTGTCAGGCCTTCTAAAATGTTATACATGTAATTCAGTGGTTTTTATAAAATTGCTAGTTATGGTATAAATTGAGATAATATTTCTATCCCTTTACTCTGTCATGGATCTATTAATGCAGTGTGTGAGTGTGTATGTGTGGATGTATGTGTGTGTGTTTGTATGCATGTATTTGCTTTTACTATGGACTTTTAAAATAAAAGCTGTGTTTAATTAGTTTAATGGTGTGTTTATTATTATTCTTTCTTGTTTTAGGTTTATTTTGTTTTTTATTTATGAGTAATACATACATGTAACTGTACGTAAGTATGCTCATATGTGTTGGGTGACTGCAGAGGCCAGATGAGAGTATCAATATTCTGGAATTGACATTGCAGGCATTATGGGCTACCTGAAATGGGGGCTGGGAACTGTACCCCTGAAATCTGAGAAAGCATCAAGTACTCTTAATTAAGGAGCCATTTCTCTCACCCTTGTGTTCTTATTCTTTGAGATCACATCAAAATACTATTGTATAAATAAGAGATAGCAAATACAATTATCAATAGAAAATATGGGGATGTTCCCTGATTTAAAAAATAACAATACAATTGAAAATGGAAAAAGTTACAATGCTTTTGCTTGGGTCTGTAAATTATTTGCCCTATACTTGGTGTAACTGGTTAACAATGTGTCAAGTCACTTTTAAGTTACTTGAGAGAAGTAATGTAAAGGTAAAACAATATATTTTGTCTCACAGTTTCAAAGTGCATGGTCTCCTGTTATCCCGGGCCTATGGTGAAGCACAAGATCATGTCAGATGTTTTAGGTGGAGCAGAGCTGATCCCGTCATGGTATCCTGAAAGCAGAATTGGTGAGCAACAAGATATATCCTTCGGGCCCTACCTTCTTCCTATTCAAATTATAAATCATTCAGGGGAGTGATGCCTTGATTAGATTAGACTCCATAGACTCAGGAAACATCCTCACACATGTACCCAGAAGTATGCCTTACTCACCTCTCAGGTACCTCCTCAATCTAATCCAAGTGACAATTTAGATCCTGTAAGAATAATCTTCTTTGTGCTGTATGGAAGAATTACCTGTCAATAAAAAATCTAAGGGCCAGTAAGCTGAGGCAGGATGAGAAAGCAGGACTTCTGGCAGGGAAAGAGTCAGGCAGGGAAAGGAGAGAGATTAGGAAACCAAACAAGTAGCTTTCCACAGGTTAGAATAAATGGGATAATCAAGAAAGTTAGTTGGGAATGAACCTAGCTTATGGTCTTGGCATTTGTTACTGTTAAACCTCTCAGTATTATTGTAGAACTGGGGTGCTGTTGAAAAAACTTGTGGTCTACCATCCTACAAGGTATATTAGTTCTGGCACTTTGTTATATCAGCCCCAGTGTAGCACAAACCTAAACAAAATTGTCTCCTTTTTCCCCTGAAGGAAGACTGATGGAATCACCATGTTAACTTCTCGAAACTTTACCCTTCTACTTACTGCTAGCTAAGCTTTCGTGCCTCTGCCTGGCTTGTCACACCCAGAGGTCTAGTTCAGGATAAACGCTCCTCTACCAACGTATGCGATCTTTATCTCACACAAAACTGAAGAGAAATGTTATTACCATTATTATAAGTTAAAATAGAAAAAAAATTGGACAGTTCAGTCTTTTGATCTTCTCTAAGTTTGCATAGCTTCTGGCACATGCAGAACACAGTAAATTTTAAGCAAATCTCCCCAGCTATTCAATTCCTGTCATTATAAGCCTCTGAGATAGTGACTTGTGACCCTTTGTAATTGAAACACATAGAGTGAATTCTCTGGTCATTGGCTTAGCCAAGTCCTGTACATAGCGACTTTGCAGCTAATGTGAAGTCTACATATCTCAGAGGTTGGTAACATCTCTATTTTCTTTGTTGTAGGGCACCATGCTAGTCCACCTTCTGGGATCTGACTGAAGGATGATTTTTCTTAGATCCCTCCATATTCTCAGCCAGGGTGTCTAAAATCTGCCTCTTCATTCAGCACTGAGGGTTACAATCCCTCTGCTTCAGCGCCTTTGAGCCCTCAGTCACCAGTCTCCAGTAAACAAGCCATTGCTTATTTTTCCTATTTTTAAGGCTTCTTTTAATATTATCCAGCATAGCTGATGCTTAGTCATGACAGGGAACATTTTCCATGATCTCCTCCCAGTCTGGCAGTGAAGAAATCCAGCTTCTGGAAAGTGTTTGGCAGTCAAGCACTGTTTTAGATTTTCTCGTACAACTCTGTACCATAGTCATCAGGCTATTTTCCTCCTCTAAAGTGAGGAAATTTAATTTTATGCCAGCCTCAGGCCTGTGGACATAAAGTGTATAACAGCACAGCCTTTTAGAGGCCCTGGGACTGTATGTGTGGCTTTCACTTGAATGTCTACAATAAGCAGAGGAAGACAGATGACCTGGGAGTCAAAGTATAGTATTGCTTAGGAAAAAAGTCCTATGCAGCCCAGCTTCTCCCTCTCCTCCCATGGCCAAGAGAATCCCCACATTTCTTCTCTCCTTCCTCTTTCTCTGTTTATTTTCTTTTGCTTTTCTGTAGTTTAGATACAAATGCTAGTCTTTCCATAGAGCTGAGGTTACCCAACCCTAAAACACCTTTGCTGTCCTTGTCAACCAAAAACAGTGCATTCACAAGGGAGACAGGCTACTCCTTTAACAAGAGCCAGGAAGGTCACTCTGAGTCTAAAAGTTAACTCAATGTGTCATAATGAACTTCACATAGGTAGGTATAGTTTTAATGAAACGCTGCGCTACTTACTGGCATAGCAAGGCATTTTCATAAAGAGATCTTAGGTGGCTTTATATGAAAAGATCCTAAATCATATTCCCATCCTTAAAGGTTTAATTTTATTTTTTTCCCAGTGTGGTGGCACATAGTCTGAATGCCAGGACTCAGAAGACAGAGGCATATAGTTCAAGACATATAGTTCATACTATAGTTCTGTAAGTTCAAGGCCAGTAATTAAGGGTTATTGGTGAATAGCCAGTTCTCATTTGGAATAATGGATTCCAAGTTATCCCAGACTGCAGCATATTTCTTAGCAGCACCCCCCTAAATGAGAGAGCTAGCTGAGATGTAGGAGCACATGGCAGCCTGGCAAGTGAGAAAACAACATATGTCAACACCTTACTTTACGAGTGTACCAAACTTTCCTTAAGTCTCTGCCACATTTTCTGTACTAACTGTGTTTGAATTACAGACAGAGTATGTGACCATGAAAAGACATGGACTCAGCAGGAAGGGAGAATACAAAAACAAAAGAAACCTGTATCTTCAAGACAACCAGAGAAAGAGACCTTGATGAATGTGTTGATACAGGCAGTAAAAACCTAGAAGACTGGGTTTTTCGATCCTGTGTATATCCTGTGCCAAGGATATGTTGGATAGAGAAGGAAGAGGAAGGCTTCAGAGGGCACCTTGAATGATGACCCAAATGTGAACGAGTAGATGAGAAAGCAAAATCCTTCAAGGGGCTGGTAGAATCATGGGAAGGTTCCTGGCTTTCATGAGTAGACAGTTGTCTTAGCTTGGACTTCTTTGCTGGGAAGATATACCATTACCATGGCAACTTTTATAAAGAAAACCATTTATTTAGGGCTGGATTGCAGTTCTAGAGATTTAGTCCATCATCATCGTGGTGGGGAGCATGGCAGTATGTAGGTAAACATGGGGCTGGAGAAATTTTACATCTTGATCTGAAGGCAGCCGGAGACTGCATGGTATGTTAGGTATAGCTGGAGCATAGGAGACCTCAAAGCCTGCCCTAGCAGTGACACACTTCCTCCAAGGCCATACCTATTCCAATACGTCTTTCCTCCTAATAGTGCCTCTCCCTGTGGACTAATTGTTCAAATGCATTAGTCCATTGGGTCATTTTTGTTCAAACCACATTCTACTTCCTGGCCCCATAGGCTTGTAGCCAGGCCATAATTCAGAAGTGCATTCAGTCCAACTTCAATAGCCCACAGAGTCTATAACAGTCTCAAATTTGCTTAAAAGTCCAAAGTTCAAAGTGTTTTCTGAGATTCATGCAGTCCCTTAACTATAATACCCTATTAAATTCAAATGAAAACCCAAATCATATACTTGCAACATACAGTGGCACAGGATCTACATTTCCATTCAGACGTGAGCACAGTGAATGATTACTAGACCCAGTCAAGACTGAGAACCAGTTGGGCAAACTCGAGACTCTGTATCTCCATATCTGATGTCATAATGCTCTTTGCATCTCCAGCTCCTTTCAACTTTATTGACTGCAATGCAATTCTTTCTCTTGGGTTGGTTCCACTCCCTGTTAGCAGCTTTCTTTAGTGGTATCCCAGAACTCTGGCATCTCTAAACTCTTGTGGTCTCCAAGGCAATCCAGACTTCACCTTCACAGCTTCACATGGTGACCTCTCTGGCATTTCCTGCAAGGCCACCCCTGCCATACGCCTGGCTGCAGCCACTTTCCTTAGTTAAAAAGGAAGATTCCATAATGCCTTTCTTCTGTCCTTGATTCTAAAGCCAGAACCATGTCGATGAAGCTGCCACATTCTACACATTCTACTGCTTGCTAGGGAAGGATCATGGCCCCCTCATTCAATTGCATCTTTACCAGCTTTCTGTTTTTGAGGGTTTCCTTACTGCCTAGGCTTCACGGTTGTGGACATTGCTCTGTAGACCAGGCTGACCTTGAATTCAGATCTTTGTGCTTCTGTCTCCTGAGTACTGGTGTTAAAGATGTGTACCATCATACATGGACCTAAGCTGTTCTTTAATTCCTTTTCACAAGATGGAAATTCAGTAGCGGGATCTTGTCCTCAGGCCACCACTCTCCTTATTCCAATTAATGTCCATAATCTTTATCCTAGAACATAGACTTTAGCTCCATTCCATTTCCTGGTACCCCTTTTCTCCTTGAATCATACCTTTTTTTTTCTTCAGCTTTCTCCTTTTCATCAAAAATAGTCTTCATAAGAACGAACATGTGTAACCAGACCAGAAGCTGTTATGGAATTTCCTTAGCCAATGCAATTATTCAAAAAACTCGTACTTTAGCCTCTGACAAACTTTTAAGACAAGGGCAAAAATCAGGCACATTCCTTGCTAAAATATCACAAGAATAGTCTAGAGGTCACATATTAATTTTTTTTTCTCTTCTGAAACATCTTGAGCCAACCCCTACAATTCAAATCACCCTCAGTACAACTGTCTTCCATGCTCCTCATAGTATGGACCATTAAGTCATGCTTAAAGCACTCCACTGCATTCCTAACTCAAAGTCTCCAAATCCACATTCCTCCAAACAAGAGCATGGTCAGACTTACTCCATGCTTTGGTCCTTGGTACCAAATTCTGTCTTAGTTTGTGTTTTATTGCTGTGAACATTTAATTGAGATTGGCTTACAGATTCAGAGGTTTAGTCCATTATCATCATGGTGGGGAACATGGTATCATGTAGGCAGACATGGTATTAGTGTTGGAGTGGGAGCTGAGAGTTCTACATCTTGATATGAAGGCACCAGAAGTTTGAGAGTGTATGGTACGCCAGGTATAGCTTGAGAATGGGAGACCTCAAAGCCTGCCAGCACAGTGACACACTTCCTTCAGCAAGGTCACACATACTCCAACAAGGTTCACCTCCTAATAGTATCATTCCCTATGGACCAAGCATTCAAACACATGAGTCTATAAGGTGGGGGGTGGGGATTCCTATTCATAACACCATAACTCTATTTCTGAAAGAAGAGAGTATCTACGGTTCCAATTAGTCATTCTGGGGAGGAAACCTGGGGTATGATGGTTGGGAGAGAGAACCACTTCATGAGTTGCCCAAATGCCAGGTGTGTTAGTGTAGACAGGAACAAATCAGGGCAGCAGATTTGGTATAGAGAATTTGAGGCACATTAGGGAGCTTAGAGGATCAGTATATCTTAGAGGTCAGTACAGAACCTAGAAAGTTGCAAAGATTGGGAAGGGCATAGGCTATGGGGAAGGGAAAACAAATCAATGTTTTTGAGAAGTTTCAAATGGAGATCACTAGGACTCTGATGAGCAAATAGGAATCAGATAAAAAAAGAGGATGAGTTGGTATGATCAAGTCCAAGTTCCAGGCCAAACAGGAATTGTTTGTACTACAGTGTCAGGAGAAATAATTTTATATTGACCATGTTTTTCTCATCAATACCCACTCTTACTATACTATAGGCATTTCGATGAGTGTCTTTCTTCAGGATGATATGGAATTCATCTTTGTTTCCTCAGTAGCATCAAGTTTGGCGTTATGCACAGAGATGATGCAAATTTGTTAAGTGAAGTTAATACAGTAAACTGATTCAAGGACTCAGCTAAACTTGGCAACTTCCTAATAAGCTCACTGCATGTTTACTTGTTAGGAATAAAATGACAGTCGGTGGTACTGTCAGTACTGGACTGCTACTTTATTATTTAAAACTCTTTACTATTGTGTCTCTTTTCCTTAGAACTATTAGTTCATTTCTTTCTATGAAATGAACTGCATGGCGAAAAAAACATTAGAGGTAGCTTCTCTCCATGCTCAGGAAATGTCTCAGAAGAGGAGTGTAAGATCAAAGAGCCAGAGTACTTCCAAAGGGAAGTACTGAGGAACACAGTGTCCTCTGGACGTGACAGGGGCAACTGCTCTCATGGACTCACAGCAGCTGTGGTTGTCTATTTAATACCTGCAAGAAGATCAAGTCAGTTAGCATTCTAGCATGGATGTGGAGGGGCTCTCCAACCCTTAGCTGAAGCATTACTTCAATTAATTAATTAATCATTACTTAGCAATTAGCAATTAATTACTAATTAATTGATGATTAATTGATTAACTTTGCATCCTGACTGCAGTATTTTCTTCCTCTTCTCAGTTCCTCCCCATCTACTCCTCCTTCTTTTCTCTTCAGAAAAGGGAAGAATATCCGTAGGCATCTAAGGGCCTTGTCATACCAGTTTTCACTAAGGCTAGGTGGATCTTCTCCTATTGAGGCTAGAAGAGACAGCCCCAGCTGAGGGCTATTGACAATTGATGGTTGCTGTAGAAGAGGCTGTTTTCTTTACAGGTGTGGTCCCTGGCAGGTTGACTGTGCTCCATGGTCTCACACCTATGTGTATATGGACAGCACAGAATAAATTCCTTGGGTTAGCTTTTAAAACAAGAGATGAACTTTGAAAACAGGTGGTTGGCAAAAGGTAGATATGAGAGGGTGTGAGGGAAGTGAGTAGGTGGATATATTTAAACTGCATAGCTTATGTGTATGAAATTCTCATTGTTTTAATAAAATAATATTTTTAATAATCAAAAGAAGTAAGCATCTATGTCTACTCTCATATAAGCTTATAGTTCATATTGTTAGATTTTTTTTTATCGACTTGATATAGGATTTTCTAAGAAGGGTGAACCTTAATTGAGAGAATGTTCCTATCAGATTGGCCAGTAGGCAAGTCTGAGGGTATTTTCTTGATTAATAATTGATGTGAGAATTCCCAGTTAAGTGTGACCAGTTCTAGGGGATCAAGCCAGGAAGTAGTGATTTGGTCATGGTTTTTGCTTCAGTTTCTGCCTCTAGGTTTCTGCTCTCTTTGAGTTCCTGCTTGGACTTCTCTCAATGATCGACCTTAATCAGCATATGTAAGTCAAATAAGGTCTTTTCTTGACATGTTGCTTTTGGTCATGGTGTTTTAACAAAGCAACAGGTATTAAGGAACTCTTCTAAATTCCAAGGTTCTCCTAGGTTTTGACTTGCTTCCAAAGTAGTGCAGCAACAGACTGCAGTTTCTTCATAAATGGTTAAAAACTTCAACAGTGTATTTCTCAAATGTGGCCCTCAGATCATTGCAGTCATCATCAACATCACTTGAGAATTTAAAGACACAAATTCTTGGGCAGCACCCTGGATCTATGGAATCAGTGATAATGCTTAGTGGGCAACATTTTCACAAGTCTACCAGGTGATTCACATGTGTCAGAATTTCAGAATTATTAGTGAACGGTACTACCCCCTAAATGACGCCCATGAATATTTGACGATTAGACTTGAGCTTACCTAAGAATCGCCTGGAAGATCTGTTAAATCACTAAATGCTGGCCCCACTTACTAATGCTCTGATTCTTGCCTTCCACAGAGGGTTTTTACTTTTAGTAGTAGTTTTTGAGGGACTCTGGTACCAGTGAAGCAACTTATGTGACTCACATCCCAAGCCTTCAATGAAGATCCTCTCAAACTGCTCCTGAAATGGCTTGCTAAAAGAGCTGTAAAAATTGGGTTGAGTCCATAGATGCTGGATGTACAAAGACTTCATCTGATGAAATGTGTAGTCTTGTGAAATATCTTGGGTAGCCTTGGACAAACTAGACAGAGGGCACGCCGTGGAAGGGTTACCCTCCTGCCTTACAGGTGCTGATGCATGATAAGTTGCAGAATTGAAATTGAAGCAAAGGTAAGCAAACCAATCTAAAAAGATCCCTCCTGAATTTCAGATTCCGTTTAATACAACACTGCATGCAGCCCCACAGTGCTGAAATTTGCTTCTGGATGGCAATTGGTGGGTTGCTGGAAATCACATCAGTGAAGAAACTGCATGTCCTTATCAGAAGAGACTAATTGGAAGCTACAATTAGCCAGGCACTTAATGCCAGGGATTCTGATTCACTGCTGTAAAGTGACTTTCGTTTGACTTCCTAATGCATGGCAATAATGATAATCACAGAGAAAAGGAGATGGGGTCCTTTGCCTGCAGGAACCGGGACTCTTGGATACCAACGGGCATTGTAGCTCTTCTGAAAATGTGTTCCGAGACACCGCCGGAACCTGAAGGAAACAGACCGGATAAACAGTTCTCTGCACCCAAATCCCGTGGGAGGGAGAGATAAACCCTCAGAGAGGCAGACACGCCTGGGAAACCAGAAGAGACTGCATTCTGCATACACATCTCGGACGCCAGAGGAAAACACCAAAGGCCATCTGGAACCCTGGTGCACTGACGCTCCCGGAAGGGGCGGCACAGGTCTTCCTGGTTGCTGCCGCTGCAGAGAGCCCATGGGCAGCACCCCGCGAGCAAACTTGAGCCTCGGGACCACAGGTAAGACCAACTTGTCTGCTGCAAGAAAGCTGCCTGGTGAAATCGGGACACAGAGGCAGAATTCCTCTAGGACCGGGCACGTCCTGTGTTTACCGGAAGTCCCACACCCGCGGATCCCGGCCCGCAGCAGCTCTCTGCTCCCAGACCCTGTGGGAAAGAGACCTCACCGCCTGGTCAGGTGGGCACTCCTAAGGCTGCAGAGTGGAAGAGACCACCAACACTGCCCACCCCTGCCCACATCCCTGGCCCAAGAGGAAACTGTATAAGGCCTCTGGGTTCCCGTAGGGGAGGGCCCAGGAGCGGCAGGACCCCTGTCTGAGACACCGCCGGAACCTGAAGGAAACAGACCGGATAAACAGTTCTCTGCACCCAAATCCCGTGGGAGGGAGAGATAAACCCTCAGAGAGGCAGACACGCCTGGGAAACCAGAAGAGACTGCACTCTGCATACACATCTCGGACACCAGAGGAAAACATCAAAGGCCATCTGGAACCCTGGTGCACTGAAGCTCCCGGAAGGGGCGGCACAGGTCTTCCTGGTTGCTGCCGCTGCAGAGAGCCCGTGGGCAGCACCCCGCGAGCAAACTTGAGCCTTGGGACCACAGGTAAGACCAACCTTTCTGCTGCAAGAAATCTGCCTGGTGAACTCAAGACACAGGCCCACAGGAACAACTGAAGACCTGTAGAGAGGAAAAACTACACGCCCGAAAGCAGAACACTCTGTCCCCATAAGAGAGGAAAACAGGTCTACAGCACTCCTGACGCACAGGCTTATAGGAGAGTCTAGCCACTGTCAGAAATAGCAGAACAAAGTAACACTAGAGATAATCTGATGGCGAGAGGCAAGCACAGGAACCCAAGCAACAGAAACCAAGACTACATGGCATCATCGGAGCCCAATTCTCCTACCAAAACAAACATGGAATATCCAAACACACCAGAAAAGCAAGATCTAGTTTCAAAATCATATTTGATCATGATGCTGGAGGACTTCAAGAAAGACATGAAGAACTCCCTTAGGGAAACACAGGAAAACATTAATAAACAAGTAGAAGCCTACAGAGAGGAATCGCAAAAATCCCTGAAAGAATTACAGGAAAACACAATCAAACAGTTGAAGGAACTAAAAATGGAAATAGAAGCAATCAAGAAAGAACACATGGAAACAACCCTGGATATAGAAAACCAAAAGAAGAGACAAGGAGCTGTAGATACAAGCCTCACCAACAGAATACAAGAGATGGAAGAGAGAATCTCAGGAGCAGAAGATTCCATAGAAATCATTGACTCAACTGTCAAAGATAATGTAAAGCGGAAAAAGCTACTGGTCCAAAACATACAGGAAATCCAGGACTCAATGAGAAGATCAAACCTAAGGATAATAGGTATAGAAGAGAGTGAAGACTCCCAGCTCAAAGGACCAGTAAATATCTTCAACAAAATCATAGAAGAAAACTTCCCTAACCTAAAAAAAGAGATACCCATAGGCATACAAGAAGCCTACAGAACTCCAAATAGATTGGACCAAAAAGAAACACCTCCCGTCACATAATAGTCAAAACACCAAATGCACAAAATAAAGAAAGAATATTAAAAGCAGTAAGGGAAAAAGGTCAAGTAACATATAAAGGCAGACCTATCAGAATCACACCAGACTTCTTGCCAGAAACTATGAAGGCCAGAAGATCCTGGATTGATGTCATACAGAACCTAAGAGAACACAAATGCCAGCCCAGGTTACTGTATCCTGCAAAACTCTCAATTAACATAGATGGAGAAACCAAGATATTCCATGACAAAACCAAATTTACACAATATCTTTCTACAAATCCAGTACTACAAAGGATAATAAATGGTAAAGCCCAACATAAGGAGGCAAGCTATACCCTAGAAGAAGCAAGAAACTAATCGTCTAGGCAACAAAACAAAGAGAATGAAAGCACACAAACATAACCTCACATCCAAATATGAATATAAAGGGAAGCAATAATCACTATTCCTTAATATCTTTCAACATCAATGGCCTCAACTCCCCAATAAAAAGACATAGATTAACAAACTGGATACGCAACGAGGACCCTGCATTCTGCTGCCTACAGGAAACACACCTCAGAGACAAAGACAGACATTACCTCAGAGTGAAAGGCTGGAAAACAATTTTCCAAGCAAATGGTCAGAAGAAGCAAGCTGGAGTAGCCATTCTAATATCAAATAAAATCAATTTTCAACTAAAAGTCATCAAAAAAGATAAGGAAGGACACTTCATATTCATCAAAGGAAAAATCCACCAAGATGAACTCTCAATCCTAAATATCTATGCCCCAAATACAAGTGCACCTACATATGTAAAAGAAACCTTACTAAAGCTCAAAACACACATTGCACCTCACACAATAATAGTGGGAGATTTCAACACCCCACTCTCATCAATGGACAGATCATGGAAACAGAAATTAAACAGAGATATAGACAGACTAAGAGAAGTCATGAGCCAAATGGACTTAACGGATATTTATAGAACATTCTATTCTAAAGCAAAAGGATATACCTTCTTCTCAGCTCCTCATGGTACTTTCTCCAAAATTGACCATATAATTGGTCAAAAAACGGGCCTCAACAGGTACAGAGAGATAGAAATAATCCCATGCGTGCTATCGGACCACCACGGCCTAAAACTGGTCTTCAATAACAATCAAGGAAGAATGCCCACATATACTTGGAAATTGAACAATGCTCTACTCAATGATAACCTGGTCAAGGAAGAAATAAAGAAAGAAATTAAAAACTTTTTAGAATTTAATGAAAATGAAGGTACAACATACCCAAACTTATGGGACACAATGAAAGCTGTGCTAAGAGGAAAACTCATAGCGCTGAGTGCCTGCAGAAAGAAACAGGAAAGAGCATATGTCAGCAGCTTGACAGCACACCTAAAAGCTCTAGAACAAAAGGAAGCAAATACACCCAGGAGGAGTAGAAGGCAGGAAATAATCAAACTCAGAGCAGAAATCAACCAAGTAGAAACAAAAAGGACCATAGAAAGAATCAACAGAACCAAAAGTTGGTTCTTTGAGAAAATCAACAAGATAGATAAACCCTTAGCCAGACTAACGAGAGGACACAGAGAATGCGTCCAAATTAACAAAATCAGAAATGAAAAGGGAGACATAACAACAGATTCAGAGGAAATTCAAAAAATCATCAGATCTTACTATAAAAATCTATATTCAACCAAACTTGAAAATCTTCAGGAAATGGACAATTTCCTAGACAGATACCAGGTACCAAATTTAAATCAGGAACAGATAAACCAGTTAAACAACCCCATAACTCCTAAGGAAATAGAAGCAGTCATTAAAGGTCTCCCAACCAAAAAGAGCCCAGGTCCAGACGGGTTTAGTGCAGAATTCTATCAAACCTTCATAGAAGACCTCATACCAATATTATCCAAACTATTCCACAAAATTGAAACAGATGGATCACTACCGAATACCTTCTACGAATCTACAATTACTCTTATACCTAAACCACACAAAGACACAACAAAGAAAGAGAACTTCAGACCAATTTCCCTTATGAATATCGACGCAAAAATACTCAACAAAATTCTGGCAAACCGAATCCAAGAGCACATCAAAACAATCATCCACCATGACCAAGTAGGCTTCATCCCAGGCATGCAGGGATGGTTTAATATACGGAAAACCATCATCGTGATCCATTATATAAACAAACTGAAAGAACAAAACCACATGATCATTTCATTAGACGCTGAGAAAGCATTCGACAAAATTCAACACCCCTTCATGATAAAAGTCCTGGAAAGAATAGGAATTCAAGGCCCATACCTGAACATAGTAAAAGCCATATACAGCAAACCAGTTGCTAACATTAAACTAAATGGAGAGAAACTTGAAGCAATCCCACTAAAATCAGGGACTAGACAAGGCTGCCCACTCTCTCCCTACTTATTCAATATAGTTCTTGAAGTTCTAGTCAGAGCAATCAGACAACAAAAGGAGGTCAAGGGGATACAGATCGGAAAAGAAGAAGTCAAAATATCACTATTTGCAGATGATATGATAGTATATTCGAGTGATCCCAAAAGTTCCACCAGAGAACTACTAAAGCTGATAAACAACTTCAGCAAAGTGGCTGGGTATAAAATTAACTCAAATAAATCAGTTGCCTTCCTCTATACAAAAGAGAAACAAGCCGAGAAAGAAATTAGGGAAACGACACCCTTCATAATAGAGCCAAATAATATAAAGTACCTCGGTGTGACTTTAACAAAGCAAGTAAAAGATCTGTACAATAAGAACTTCAAGACACTGAAGAAGGAAATTGAAGAAGACCTCAGAAGATGGAAAGATCTCCCATGCTCATGGATTGGCAGGATTAATATAGTAAAAATGGCCATTTTACCAAAAGCGATCTACAGATTCAATGCAATCCCCATTAAAAATACCAATCCAATTCTTCAAAGAGTTAGACAGAACAATTTGCAAATTCATCTGGTATAACAAAAAACCCAGGATAGCTAAAGCTATCCTCAACAATAAAAGGACTTCAGGGGGAATCACTATCCCTGAACTCAAGCAGTATTACAGAGCAATAGTGATAAAAACTGCATGGTATTGGTACAGAGACAGACAGATAGACCAATGGAATAGAATTGAAGACCCAGAAATGAACCCACACACCTATGGTCACTTAATTTTTGACAAAGGAGCCAAAACCATCCAATGGAAAAAAGATAGCATTTTCAGCAAATGGTGCTGGTTCAACTGGAGGTCAACATGTAGAAGAATGCAGATTGATCCATGTTTATCACCCTGTACAAAGCTTAAGTCCAAGTGGATCAAGGACCTTCACATCAAACCAGATACACTCAAACTAATAGAAGAAAAACTAGGGAAGCATCTGGAACACATGGGCACTGGAAAAAATTTCCTGAACAAAACACCAATGGCTTATGCTCTAAGATCAAGAATCGACAAATGGGATCTCATAAAACTGCAAAGCTTCTGTAAGGCAAAGGACACTGTGGTTAGGACAAAACGGCAACCAACAGATTGGGAAAAGATCTTTACCAATCCTACAACAGATAGAGGCCTTATATCCAAAATATACAAAGAACTCAAGAAGTTAGACCGCAGGGAAACAAATAACCCTATTAAAAAATGGGGCTCAGAGCTAAACAAAGAATTCACAGCTGAGGAATGCCGAATGGCTGAGAAACACCTAAAGAAATGTTCAACATCTTTAGTCATAAGGGAAATGCAAATCAAAACAACCCTGAGATTTCACCTCACACCAGTGAGAATGGCTAAGATCACAAACTCAGGGGACAGCAGATGCTGGCGAGGATGTGGAGAAAGAGGAACACTCCTCCATTGTTGGTGGGATTGCAAACTGGTACAACCATTCTGGAAATCAGTCTGGAGGATCCTCAGAAAATTGGACATTGAACCTGCCTGAGGATCCAGCTATACCTCTCTTGGGCATATACCCAAAAGATGCCCCAACATATAAAAAAGACACGTGCTCCACTATGTTCATTGCAGCCTTATTTATAATAGCCAGAAGCTGGAAAGAACCCAGATGCCCTTCAACAGAGGAATGGATACAGAAAATGTGGTACATCTACACAATGGAATATTACTCAGCTATCAAAAACAACGAGTTTATGAAATTCGTAGGCAAATGGTTGGAACTGGAAAACATCATCCTGAGTGAGCTAACCGAATCACAGAAAGACATACATGGTATGCACTCATTGATAAGTGGCTATTAGCCCAAATGCTTGAATTACCCTAGATGCCTAGAACAAATGAAACTCAAGACGGATGATCAAAACGTGAATGCTTCACTCCTTCTTTAAAAGGGGAACAAGAATACCCTTGGCAGGGAAGAGAGAGGCAAAGATTAAAACAGAGACTGAAGGAACACCCATTCAGAGCCTGCCCTACATGTGGCCCATACATATACAGCCACCCAATTAGACAAGATGGATGAAGCAAAGAAGTGCAGACCGACAGGAGCCGGATGTACATCGCTCCTGAGAGACACAGCCAGAATACAGCAAATACAGAGGCGAATACCAGCAGCAAACCACTGAACTGAGAATAGAACCCCCGTTGAAGGAATCAGAGAAAGAACTGGAAGAGCTTGAAGGGGCTCGAGACCCCATATGTACAACAATGCCAAGCAACCAGAGCTTCCAGGGACTAAGCCACTACCTAAAGACTATACATGGACTGACCCTGGACTCTGACCCCATAGGTAGCAATGAATATCCTAGTAAGAGCACCAGTGGAAGGGGAAGCCCTGGGTCCTGCTAAGACTGAACCCCCAGTGAACTAGATTGTTGGGGGGAGGGCGGCAATGGGGGGAGGGTTGGGAGGGGAACACCCATAAGGAAGGGGAGGGGGTTGGGGTATGTTTGCCCGGATACCGGGAAAGGGAATAACACTCGAAATGAATATAAGAAATACTCAAGTTAATAAAAAAAAAACTGTGATAAATAAAAAAAAATGTGTTCCTTTTGTTCAATCCTCATACACTCCTTACTAAAGTTCAGGAATGTTTATGTGGGAGATGGGAGGAAATTGTTAGCGGGAAAATGGCCAGTGTGTATGACAGGTATTAAACCATCAACTTTGTTTTTTCACGTCCCCATGATTGATTGCTGTGGGTTGGATCATAAATGCCCCTCCACCAAAGGTCACTGTGTTAAAGGTGTCGTCTTTGTGAAGTATTGCAAGCTTGTGGGCAATCATAGACACCCCCTGCACAGGTCCCTGTTGTGGTAAATAATAAAAATAATGAAACACCAACCCACACTATCGCTGGCACCGTCAAGCCCCAGCGGTCTCACTACCATGGCTAGCCCCATCAGTGGCCATCCATCTAGTTCCCAAGGGTGGTCGCTGCCATACCAGTCCCATACAGAGATTGTCTATCTTGTGGCTCTCTTGCTGCAAACCCTGTTCACATTCCCAGCAACCTGATAAAATCAAAACACTAGAGGCTTTATCTACAGACAAAGTACTGTCCCAAAAAGGACACACTATACAGAATAGTTTACTGATAATCTCTGCTGAGTCAGGATAATCAGTCCTGCATTACTAAGGTCCGTTAGATGATTCTAGGCTGGACGGCTGAAGATTGATGGTCCTACGTGTTGCAAACAGAGGATTGTATGGATAGGCAACGGCCTCTACAATTATCTCAGTTCTAGAAGCTGTGTTAGACTTCCTGTATTTTCAGATAGTGTTGGTTGTTCTCAGATTTCTAACGGGGTTGAAGGCTAATTATAGTCTCATAGCCTACCCAGGCTATTTAGCATTGAGAAAACATATTTAATTAGATAGTTTTCAGATAGTATATAAGCTAGTCAAGTCCTAACATATAGATTTTAAGCCTTTCTTAAGCTAGGATAGATAACCGAATGTTCTATTTATTTGACAGAAATGATGGACTGCGTGTAAGATGTATTTTGTACTTGGTAAATTACAGAATGGTAGTAGTTGTGCTTGGCTTACATCTGAGAGAGAAAAGGGTTTTTTTGTAATTAGACAGAAAGGGCAAAATGTGGATTGATGTCTATATGTAGGTGAGGGCAGACATAAGATAAGGCAAAGCCTGCTATTGGGCAGTGAAAAAGAAAGGTGGGGATAGGGTTTTTAAAATGTAGGAAGGAAGAGGAGAAAAGGAAATGAAGGAGGAGAAGGATGGCCCACCCCTTGTGGCTTTAATTAGCCACAGGTAGCTATGAATAAGGACAATTCGTCTTATTTAGATGCGCAGTTTATATCAATATCAGTTGGCTCTGAGTTTATTATGTGAACATCTTGCGGAGTGAGAATTTACTGACATAAATCTGATTGATAAAGAGAGGGTAGGGTGGGATGGAAATTGGGAATATAAAGAGTCAGGTGGAGACATTTTGAGAGCTCTGGGCCAGAGTCTGCCAAATCTGAGACGAAAATACCCTGCTGATGCCATGTGACCTGGTGGTGCCGGTGATAGTGTGGGATGGGGTTCAGTTTTTTAAATATTACTGCAATAGGTCCCCAGATACTTAAGAATCCTTAATTCCTCATGAGGGGCCAGGGCTAGAAGTACATATTCCA